>NC_041219.1:9078352-9085335 GCF_002837175.3 Physeter macrocephalus | reverse complement strand
GGGCCTCTCACTGTTGTGGCCTCTCCCGTTGCGGAGCACAGGCTCCGGACATGGAGGCTCAGCGGCCATGGCTCACGGGCCTAGCCGCTCCGCGGCATGTGGGATCTTCCCGGTCCAGGGCACAAACCCATGTCCCTTGCATCAGCAGGCAGACTCAACCACTGAGCCACCAGGGAACCCCTCTATGTGTTTTATAGTGTCTGGCCTTACATTTAGGTCTTTAATCCATTTTGAGTTTATTTTTGTGTATGGTGTTAGGAAGTGTCCTAATTTCATTTTTTACATGTAGCTGTCCAGTTTTCCCAGCACCACTTAGTGAAGAGGCTGTCTTTCCTGCATTGTATATTCTTGCCTCCTTTATCAAAGATAAGGTGACTCTATGTGTGGGGGTTTATCTCTGGATTTTCTTTCCTGTTCCATTGATCTATATTTCTGTTTTTGTGCCAGCACCATACTCTCTTGATTACTGTAGCTTTGTAATATAGTCTAAATTCAGGGAACATGATTCCTCCAGCTCCATTTTTCGTTCTCAAGATTGCTTTGGCTATTCGGGGTCTTTTGTGTTTCCATACAAATTGTGAAATTTTTTGTTCTAGTTCTGTGAAAAATGTCATTGGTAGTTTGATAGGGATTGCATTGAATCTGTACATTGCTTTGGGTAGTATGATCGTTTTCACAATGTTGATTCTGCTAATCCAAGACCATGGTATATCTCTCCATCTGTTTGTATCATTTTTAATTTCTTTAATCAGTGTCTTATAGTTTTCTGCATACAGGTCTTTTGTCTCCTTAGGTAGGTTTATGCCTAGGTATTTTATTCTTTTTGTTGCAGTGGTAAATGGGAGTGTTTCCTTATTTTCTTTTTCAGATTTTTCATCATTAGTGTATAGGAATGCAAGAGATTTCTGTGCATTAATTTTGTATCCTACTACTTTACCAAATCCATTGATTAGGTCTAGTAGTTTTCTGTTTTTATGTTGAGGTAAGTTTGCTTTATGCCTACTTTCTGGAGGGTTTTTATCATAAAAGGGTATTACATTTCGTTAAAAGCTGTTTTGCATTATTGAGATTATCATATGGTTTTTACCCTTCACTTTGTTAATATGGTGTTTCACATGGACTGATTTGCATATATTGAAGAATCCTTGCATTCCTAGGGTAGACCTCACTTGATCATGGTGTATGATCCTTTTAATGTGCTGTTGGATTCTGTTTGCTAGTATTTTGGTGAGGATTTTTGCATCTATGTTTATAAGAGATATTGGCCTGTAATTTTCCTTTTTTGTGTGACATCTTTGTCTGCTTTTGGCATTGGGGTGATTGTGGCCTTGTAGAATGAGTTTCACAGTGTTCCTCCCTCTGCTATATTTTGGAAGAGTTTGAGAAGGATAGGTGTTAGCTCTTCTCTAAATGTTTGATAGAATTTGTCTATGAAGCCCTCTGTACCTCGGCTTTTGTTTGTTGGAAGATTTTTAATCACAGTTTCGATTTCAGTGCTTGTGATTTGTCTGTCCACACACATTTACTGTTTCTTCCTGGTTCAGTCACGGAAGATTGTGTTTTACTAAAAATTTGTCCATTTCTTCTAGATTGTCCATTTTATTGGCATACAGTTGCTTGTAGTAATCTCTCATAACCCTTTGTATTTCTGCAGTGTCACTTGTTACTTCTTTATATTTCTAATTCTGTTGATTTGAGTCTTTTCCTTTTTTTTCTTGATGAGTCTGGCTAATGGTTTATAAGCTTTGTTTATCTTCTCAAAGAACCAGCTTTTAGTTTTATTGATCTTTGCTATTGTTTCCTTCATTTCTTATTCATTTATTTCTGATCTGATTTTCATGATTACTTTTCTTCTGCTAACTTTGGAATTTACTTGTTCTTCTTACTTTAATTGCTTTAGGTTTAAGGTCAGGTTGTTTATTTGATATTTTTCTTGTTTTTTGAGGTAGGAGTTTATTTCTATAAACTTCCCTCTTAGAACTGCTTTTGCTGCATCCCATAGGTTTTGAGTTATCATGTATTCATTGTCATTTGTTTCTAAGTATATTTGATTTCCTCTTTGAATTCTTTAGTGATATCTTGGTTATTTAGTAGTGTACTGTTTAGCCTCCATGTGTTTGTATTTTTTACAATTTTTTTCCTGTAATTCATATCTAGTCTCATAGCATTGTGGTCAGCAAATATACTTGATATGATTTCAATTTTCTTAAATTTACCAAGACTTCATTTGTGACCCAAGATATGATCTATCCTGGACAGTGTTCCATGAGCACTTGAGAGGAAAGTGTATTCTGTTGTGTTTGGGTGAAATGTCCTATAAATATCAATTAAGTCCATCTTGTGTAATGTATCATTTAAAGCTTGTGTTTCGTTAATTATTTTCTTTTTGGATGACCTGTCCATTTGTGAAAGTGGGGTGTTAAAGTCCCCTACTATTAATGTGGTACCATCTATTTCCCCTTTTATTGCTGTTAGCATTTGCCTTATGTTGAGGTGCTGCTATGTTGGGTGCATAAATATTTACAGTTGTTATATCTTCCTCTTGTGTAGATCCCTTGATCATTATGTAGTGTCCTTCTTTATCTCTTATAATAGTCTTTATTTTAAAATCTATTTTGTCTGATATGAGAATTGCTACTCCATCTTTCTTTTGATTTCCATTTGCATGGAATATCTCTTTCCATCGCCTCACTTTCAGTCTGTATGTGTCGCTAGGTCTGTAGTGGATCTCTTATAGACAGCATATATATGGATCTTGTTTTTGTATCCATTCAGTCATTCTATGTGTTTTGGTTGGAACATTTAATCCATTTACATTCAAGATTGTTATCGATATGTATGTTCCTATTATCATTTTATTAATTGTTTTGGGTTTGCTTTTGTAGGTCTTTTCCTTCTCTTCTGTTTCCTGCCTAGAGAAGTTCCTTTAGAATTTGTTGTAAAGCTGGTTTGGTGGTGCTGAATTCTCTTAGCTTTTGCTTGTCTGTAAAGCTTTTAATTTCTCTGTCTAATCTGAATGAGATCCTTGCTGGGTAGAGGAATATTGGATGTAGGTTTTTCCCTTTCATCACTTTAAATATGTGCTGCCACTCCCTTCTGGCTTGCAGAGTTTCTGCTGAATGATCAGCTGTTAATTTTATGGGGATTCCCTTCTGGGTTACTTGTTGTTTTTCCCTTGCTGCTTTTAATATTTGTTCTTTGTATTTAATTTTTGATAGTTTGATTAATATGTGTCTTCTCATGTTTCTCCTTGGATTTATCCTGTATGGGACTCTCTGCATTTCCTGGACTTGATTGACTATTTCTTTTCCCATATTAGGGAAGTTTTCAACTATAATCTCTTCAAATATTTTCTCAGTCCCTTTCTTTTCCTCTTCTCCTTCTGGAACCCCTATAATTTGAATGTTGGTGCATTTAATGTTGTCCCAGAGGTCTCTGATACTGTCCTCCATTCTTTTCATTCTTTTTTTCTTTATTCTGCTCTGTGGTAGTTATTTCCACTATTTTATCTTCCAGGTCACTTATCCATTCATCTGCCTCACTTATTCTACTATTGATTCCTTCTAGAGAATTTTTAATTTCATTATTGTGTTGTTCATCATTGTTTGTTTGTTCTTTAGTTCTTCTAGGTCTTTGTTTAATGTTTCTTCTATTTTCTCCATTCTATTTCTAAGATTTTGGATCATCTTTACTCTCATTTCTCTGAATTCTTTTTGAGGTAGACTGCCTATTTCCCCTGTATTTGTTTGGTCTGGTGGGTTTTTGCTTTTCTCCTTCATCTGCTGCATATTTCTCTCTCTTCTCATTTTCCTTAACTTACTGTGCTTGGGAGTCTCCTTTTCACAGGCTGTAGGTTCGTAGTTCCCATTGTTTTTGGTGTCTGCCCCCAGTGGGTGAGGTTGGTTCAGTGTGTTGTGTAGGCTTCCTGGTGAAGGAGACTGGTGCCTATTTTCTGTGGATGGAGCTGGATCTTCCCTTTCTGGTGGGCAAGATCATGTCCGGTGGTGTGTTTTGGGGTGTCTGAGAAGTTGTTATGATTTTAGGCAACCTCTCTGCTAATGGGTGGGGTTGTGTTCCTGTCTTGCTAGTTTCTTGGCATGGGGCATCCAGCACCAGTGCTTGCTGGTCATTGAGTGGAGCTGGGTCTTAGCGTTGAGATGGAGACCTCTGGGAGAACTCTAGCCCAATGATATTAATTGGGGCTGTGATGTCTCTGGTGGTCCAGTGTCCTGAACTCGGCTCTCCCACCTCAGAGGCTCAGGCCTGACACCAGGCCGGAGCACCAAGATTCTGTCAGCCACACAACTCAGAAGAAAAGGGAGAAAATAAATAAATAAATAATAAATAAATAAATAAATAAATAAATAAAATAGAATAAAGTTATTAAAATAAAAATTTAAAAAATATTATTAAAATAAAGCAATAATTAAAAAAAGGAAGAGAGCAACCAAGTCAATAAAGAAATCTACCAATGATAATAAACTCTAAATACTAACTACGAGAAACATAAAACCAGAAACAAATTAGATGCAGAAAACAAACCCCAAGTCTACAGTTGCTCCCAAAGTCCACCACCTCAATTTTGGGTTGATTTGTTTTCTATTCAGGTATTCCAGAGATTCAGGGTACATGAAGTTGATTGTGGAGATTTAATCCACTGTTCTTGAGGCTGCTGGGAGAGATTTCCCTTTCTCTTCTTTGTTCACACAGCTCCTGGGGTTCAGCTTTGGATTTGCGCTGCCTCTGTATGTAAGTCAAAATAATATAATAAAAATAGAATAAAGTTATTAAAATAAAAATTTTAAAAATATTATTAAAATAAAGCAATAATTAAAAAAAGGAAGAGAGCAACCAAGTCAATAAAGAAATCTACCAATGATAATAAACTCTAAATACTAACTACGAGAAACATAAAACCAGAAACAAATTAGATGCAGAAAACAAACCCCAAGTCTACAGTTGCTCCCAAAGTCCACCACCTCAATTTTGGGTTGATTTGTTTTCTATTCAGGTATTCCAGAGATTCAGGGTACATGAAGTTGATTGTGGAGATTTAATCCACTGTTCTTGAGGCTGCTGGGAGAGATTTCCCTTTCTCTTCTTTGTTCACACAGCTCCTGGGGTTCAGCTTTGGATTTGCGCTGCCTCTGTATGTAAGTCACCTGAGGGCGTCTGTTGTTCGCTCAGACAGGATGGGGTTAAAGTAGCAGCTGATTAGGGGGCTCTGGCTCACTTAGGCTGGGGGAAGAGAGAGGTACAGAATGTGGGGCAAGCCCTCGGTGGCAGAGGCCAGCATGACGTTGCAGCAGCCTGGAGCACACCCTGTGTTCCCCCCGGGGAAGTTGTCCCTGGATCACAGGACCCTGGCAGTGGCAGGCTGCACAGGCTCCCAGGAGGGGAGGTGTGGATAGTGACCTGTGGTTGCAACAGGCTTCTTGGAGGCTGCAGCAGCAACCTTACCATCCCATGCCTGTCTCTGGTGTCCGCTCTGATAGCCACAGATCTCGCTCATCTCTGAAGCTCGTTTAGTCAGTGTTCTGAATCCTCTCCTCGTGCAACCCAAAACAATGGTCCCTTGACTCTTAGGTAGTTCCAGACTTTTTCCTGGACTCCCTCCCATTTAGTTGTGGTGCACTAGCCTCCTTCAGATTGTGTTTATGCAGCCAACCCCAGTCCTCTCCATGGGATCTGAACTCTGAAGCCCAAGCCTCAGCTCCCAGCCCCCACCAGCCCTGGTGGGTAAATAGACAAGCCTTTCGGGCTGGTGAGTGCTGGTCGGCACCGATCCTCTGTGTGGGAATGTCTCAGCTTTGCCCTCTGCAGCCCTGTTGCTGTGCTCTCCTCCATGCCTCCAAACCCTCCACCCACCCACCCCACGTCTCCACCACTGAAGGGGATTTCTAGGCTGTGGAAACTTTTCGTCCTTCACAGCTCCATCCCAGAGCTGCAGGTCCCATCCCTATTCTTTTGTCTGTGTTTTTACTTTTTTCTTTTACCCTACCCATTTATGTGGGGAGTTTCTTGCCTTTTGGAAAGTCTAATGTCTTCTGCCAGATTTCAGTAGGGGTTCTGTAGGAATTGTTCCCAATGTAGATTTTTTTTTCTGGGTTTTTTTTTTTTTTTCAGTATGCAGGCCTCTCACTGTTGTGGCCTCTCCTGTCGCGCAGGCTCGGCGGCCATGGCTCACGGGCCTAGCCACTCCGTGGCATGTGGGATCTTCCCAGACTGGGGCACGAACCCATGTCCTCTGCATTGGCAGGCAAACTCTCAACCACTGCGCCACCAGGGAAGCCATAGATGTATTTTTGATGTATTTGTGGGGAGGAAGGTGATCTCCACGTGTTACTCCTCTGCCATCTTGAAAGTCCTCTCTGGATATAATTATTTTTAACATCTTTATTGGAGTATAATTGCTTTACAGTGGTGTGTTAGTTTCTGCTTTATAACAAAGTGAATCAGTTATACATATAAATATGTTCCCATATCTCTTCCCTCTTGCGTCTCCCTCCCTCCCACCCTGCTAGGTGGTCACAAAGCACAGAGCTGATCTCCCTGTGCCATGCGGCTGCTTCCCACTAGCTATCAATTTTATATTTGGTAGTGTATATATGTCCATGCCACTCTCTCACTTTGTCACAGCTTACCCTTCCGCCTCCCCATACCCTCAAGTCCATTCTCTACTAGGTCTGTGTCTTTATTCCTGTGTTACTTCTAGGTTCTTCATGACCTTTTTTTTCCTTAGATTCCATATATATTTGTTAGCATATGATATTTGTTTTTCTCTTTCTGACTTACTTCACTGTATGACAGACTCTAGGTCCATCCACCTCACTACAAATAACTCAATTTCATTTCTTTTTATGGCTGAGTAATATTCCATTTTATATATGTGCCACATCTTTATCCATTCATCCGATGATGGACACATAGGTTGCTTCCATGTCCTGGCTATTGTAAATAGACCTGCAATGAACATTTTGGTA
>NC_041219.1:9077442-9077846 GCF_002837175.3 Physeter macrocephalus | reverse complement strand
TTAGGTCGCATTTGTTTATTTTTGTTTTTATTTCCATTTCTCTAGAAGGTGGGTCAAAAAGGATCTTGCTGTAATTTATGTCATAGAGTGTTCTGCCTATGTTTTCGTCTAAGAGTTTGATAGTTTCCAGCCTTACCTTTAGATCTTTAATCCATTTTGACGTTATTTTTGTGTATGGTGTTAGGGAGTGTTTTAATTTCATTCTTTACATGTAGCGGTCCAGTTTTCCCAGCACCACTTATTGAAGAGTCTGTCTTTTATCCACTGTATATTCTTGCCTCCTGTATCAAAGATAAGGTGACCATATCTGTGTGGGTTTATCTCTGGGCTTTCTATCCTGTTCCATTGATCTATATCTCTGTTTTTGTGCCAGTACCATACTGTCTTGATTCCTGTAGCTTTGT
>NC_041219.1:9075473-9077059 GCF_002837175.3 Physeter macrocephalus | reverse complement strand
ATTGCTTTGGGTAGTAGAGTCATTTTCACAATGTTGATTCTTCCCATCCAAGAACCTGGTATATCTCTCCATCTATTTGTATCATCTTTAATTTCTTTCATCAGTGTCATATAATTTTCTGCGTACAGTTCTTTTGTCTCTTTAGGTAGGTTTCTTCCTAGATATTTTACTCTTTTTGTTGCAATGGTAAATGGGAGTGTTTTCTTAATTTCATTTTCAGATTTTTCATCATTAATGTATAGGAATGCCAGAGATTTCTGTGCATTAATTTTGTATCTTGCTGCTTTACCCAATTCATTGATTAGCTCTAGTAGTTTTCTGGTAGCATTTTTCGGATTCTCTATGTATAGTATCATGTCATCTGCAAACAGTGACAGCTTTACTTCTTCTTTTATGATTTGGATTCCTTTCATTTCTTTTTCTTCTCTGATTGCTGTGGCTAAAACTTCCAAAGCTATGTTGAATAAGATTGGTGAGAGTGGGCAACCTTGTCTTGTTCCTGATCTTAGTGGAAATGGTTTCAGTTTTTCACCATTGAGGACGATGTTGGTGTGGGTTTGTCATATATGGCCTTTATTATTTTGAGGAATGTTCCCTCTCTGCCTACTTTCTGCAGGGTTTTTATCATAAATGGGTGTTGAATTTTGTCAGAAGCTTTTTCTGCATCTATTGAGATGATCATATGGTTTTTCTCCTTCAGTTTGTTAATATCGTGTATCACGTTGATTAATTTGCGTATATTCAAGAATCCTTGCATTCCTGGAATAAACCCCACTTGATCATGGTGTATGATCCTTTTAATGTGCTGTTGGATTTTGTTTTTTAGTATTTGGTTGAGGATTTTTGCATCTATGTTCATCAGTGATATTGGTGTGTAGTTTTCTTTCTTTGTGACTTCTTTGGTTTTTGGTATCAGGGTGATGGTGGCCTCATAGAATGCATTTGGGAGTATTCCTCCCTCTGCTATATTTTGGAAGAGTTTGAGAAAGATAGGTGTTAGCTCTTCTCTAAATGTTTGATAGACTTCACCAGTGAAGCCATCTGGTCCTGGGCTTTTGTTTGTTGGAAGATTTTTAATCACAGTCTGAATTTCAGTGCTTGTAATTGGTCTGGTCATATTTTCTGTTTCTTCCTGATTCAGTCTTGGCAGGTTGTGCATTTCTAAGAATTTGTCCATTTCTTCCAGGTTGTCCATTTTATTGGCATAGAGTTGCTTGTAGTAATCTCTCATGATCTTTTGTATTTCTTCACTGTCAGTTGTTACTTCTCCTTTTTCATTTCTAATCTATTGATTTGAGTGTTCTCCCTTTCTTTCTTGATGAGTGTGGCTAATGGTTTATCAATTTTGTTTATCTTCTCAAAGAACCAGCTTTTAGTTTTATTGATCTTTGTTATCGTTTCCTTCATTTCTTTTCAATTTATTTCTGATCTGATCTTTATGATTTCTTTCCTTCTGCTAACTTTGGGGTTTTTTTGTTCTTCTTTCTCTAATTGCTTTAGGTGTAAGGTTAGGTTGTTTATTTGAGATGTTTCCTGTTTCTTAAGTTAGGATTGTATTGCTATAAACTTCCCTCTTAGAGCTGCTT
>NC_041219.1:9068634-9074918 GCF_002837175.3 Physeter macrocephalus | reverse complement strand
CTTTTGATTTCCATTTGCATGGAATATCTTTTTCCATCCCCTCTCTTTCAATCTGTATGTGTCCCTAGATCTGAAGTGGGTCTCTTGTAGACCGTATATATATAGGGGTCTTGTTCTTGTATCCATTCAGTCAGTCTGTGTCTTTTGGTTGGAGCATTTAATCCATTTACATTTAAGGTCATTATCGATATGTATGTTCCTATTCCTATTTTCTTAATTGTTTTGAGTTTGTTATTTTAGGTCTTTTCCTTCTCTTGTGTTTCTTTCCTAGAGAAGAACCTTTAGCATTTGTTTTAAAGCTGGTTTGGTGGTTCTGAACTCTCTCAGCTTTTGCTTGTCTGTAAAGGTTTTAATTTCTCCATGAAATCTGAATGAGATCCTTGCTGGATAGAGTAATCTTGGTTGTAGGATATTCTCCTTCATCACTTTAGATATGACCTGCCACTCCCTTCTGGCTTGCAGAGTTTCTGCTGAAAGATCAGCTGTTAACCTTATGGGGATTCCCTTGTGTGTTATTTGTTGTTTTTCCCTTGCTGCTTTTTTCTTTATATTTAATTTTTGACAGTTTGTTTAATATGTGTCTTGGTGTGTTTCTCCTTGGATTTATCCTGTATGGGACTCTGGTTATTCTGCTATTGATCCCGTCCTGAGTATTTTTAATTTCATTTATTGTGTTGTTCATCATTGCTTGTTTCCTCTTTTAAATATAATCTCTTCAAATATTTCTCAGTCCCTTTCTTTTACTCTTCTTCTTCTGGGACCCCTATAATTCGAATATTGGTGCAGTTAATGTTGTCCCAGAGGTCTCTGAGACTGTCCTCAGTTCTTTTCATTCTTTTTTCTTTATTCTGCTCTGCAGTAGTTATTTCCACTATTTTATTTTCCAGGTCACTTATCCGTTCTTCTGCCTGTTATTCTGCTATTGATCCCGTCCTGAGTATTTTTAATTTCATTTATTGTGTTGTTCATCATTGCTTGTTTCCTCTTTAGTTCTTCTAGGTCCTTGTTAAATGTTTCTTGCATTTTCTCTATTCCAAGATTTTGAATCATCTTTACTATCATTATTCTGAATTAATTTTCAGGTAGACTGCCTATTTCCTCTTCATTTGTTATGTCTGTTGGGGATTTATCTTGCTCCTTCATCAGCTCTGTGTTTTTCTGTCTTCTCATTTTGCTTATCTTGCTGTGTTTGGGGTCTCCCTTTTGCAGGCTGCAGGTTCGTAGTTCCCATTGTTTTTGGTGTCTGTCCCCAGTGACTAAAGTTGGTTCAGTGGGTTGTGTAGGCTTCCTGGTGGAGGGGACTAGTGCCTGTGTTCTGGTGGATAAGGCTGGATCTTGTCTTTCTGGTGGGCAGGTCCACGTCTGGTGGTGTATTTTGGGGTGTCTGTGGCCTTATTATGATTTTAGGCAGCCTCTCTGCTGATGGATGGTGCTGTGTTCCTGTCTTGGTAGTTGTTTGGCATAGGGTGTCCAGCACTGTAGCTTGCTGGTTGTTGAGTGAAGCTGGGTGTTGATTTTTGAGATGGCTATCTCTGGGAGGTTTTCGCTGTTTGATATTACATGGAGCTGGGAGGTCTCTTGTGGACCAGTGTTCTGAAGTTGTCAACCACACGGCTCAGAAGAAAAGGGAGAAAAGATAAGAAAGAAAGGAAGAAAATATAAAATAAAATAAAGTTATTAAAATAAAAATTGTTAAAAATAAAAAAGTACTTAAAAAGAAAGAAAGAAGAGAGCAACCAAACCAAAAAACAAATCCACCAATGATAACAAGTCCTAAAAATTTTAAGTAAAACAAACAAAACGGACGGACAGAACCCTAGGACAAATAGTGAAAGGAAAGCTATACAGACAAAATCTCACACAGAAGCATACACATACTGATATTACATGGAGCTGGGAGGTCTCTTGTGGACCAGTGTTCTGAAGTTGCCTTTTGCACCTCAGAGGCACAGCCCTGACTCCTGCCTGCAGCACCAAGAGCCTTTCATCCACACGGCTCAGAATAAAAGGGAGAAATATAATATATCTTGCTCCCAATGTCCACCTCCTCAATTTGGGATTATTCGTTGTCTATTCAGGTATTCCACAGATAGTGTGGCCCGAGCCTGCCGTGGCAGAGGCCGACATGAAGTTGCACCAGCCTGAGGTGTGCCGTGCGTTCTCCCGGGGAAGTTGTCCCTGGATCACGGGGCCCTGGCAGTGGCAGGCTACACAGGCTCCCTGGAGGGGAGGTGTGAATAGTGACCTGTGCTTGCACCCAGGCTTCATGGTGGCTGCAGCAGCAGCCTTAGCGTCTCATGCCCGTCTCTGGGGTCTGCGCTGTTAGCAGCAGCTCGCAACCGTCTCTGGAGATCGTTTAAGCAGTGCTGAGAATCCCCTCTCCTCTTGCACCAGGAAACAAAGAGGCAAGAAAAAGTCTTTTGTCTCTTCGGCAGTTCCAGACTTTTTCCCGGACTCCCTCCCGGCTAGCCATGGTGCACTAACCCCTTCAGGCTTTCTTCATGCCGCCAACCCCAGTCCTCTCCCTGGGATCCGACCTCCAAAGCCCGAGCCTCAGGTCCCAGCCCCCGCCCGGCCCGGCGGGTGAGCAGACAAGCCTCTCAGGCTGGTGAGTGCTGGTCGGCACCAATGCTCTGTGCGGGAATCTCTCCGCTCTGCCCTCCGCACCCCTGTTGCTGCACTCTCCTCCACGGCTCCGAAGCTTCCCCCCTCCAACACCCGCAGTCTCCGCCCGAGAAGTTGCTTCCTAGTGTGTGGAAACCTTTCCTCCTTCACAGCTCCCTCCCACTTGTGCAGGTCTCGTGTCTATTCTTTTCTCTCAGTTTATTCTTTTTTCTTTTGCCCTACCCTCGTAAGTGGGGAGTTTCTTGCCTTTTGGGAGATCTGAGGTCTGCCAGCTTTCAGTGGGTGTTCTGTAGGAGTTGTTCCACGTGTAGATGTATTTCTGATGTATCTGGGGGGAGGAAGGTGATCTCCACGTCTTACTCTTCCGCCATCTTCCTAAAAATGCTGGATATAATTTTTAAGTGTAGTATAATATGGTTCCCAGTCTAATGTATTGTCTATTCCTATGACTACTTAGCTCAGTGCTTTAATGAAGTCAAGTTAAGTGTCTCAGTTTAATTTCTTCTTCTTGACTTAACTGGTAGAATTCTTCCAGTGACAAGTAAGAATAGTAAGAGAGACCAAAAGATTAAGGGCAAATACATTGCCATAACTATTTGTTGGTCAGTAGTATCATCTTTTTTAGAACCTAATTATGAATTGGAGAAAGTGACAATTTAGCTTTTTATATCTTATGCTATATTGAAAGAAAGGTAACTTGAGTAGAAAAATCTAAGCCACAAATAAAATGACACCTAACAAAACCTCACAGGGTACTAGTAAATAGTTTCTGCTGTTGACCATATATTATATTTACCATTACAAACTTTTGTAAATTGAGTTCAAACTTTTTCCCTTTTCCTGAAAGGAAAATCAAATAATGAATATAAAAAATGAATGGATATCAAGGCACAAGGAACGTTATGTAATACAAATTACAAAACTTCAGTGTAGTTATACAAAATTATGATCTTCATGAGATAAGATGAGTTTGTATTCAGCCAAAGAATCAACATAATTGCAAAGCAGAGTCTGAATCAGCTGGATTAAATAATGGTTTCTTTAAAAAGGCAATCTTTTTATAAAACAGCTTTCGTAAAAGTTTTGCAGAAGTTATCATTAGTCTACATAACTTTACACGTTTATTTAAAAATCTAAGTTAAACAAGGTTGACTAAGGAAGTTAGAAATGGAGCTCTCCAAAATAGAATCTAGAGGAAAGACTGTCAGTAAGCTGCAGACATATGGATTGGTAAGATTTCCAGACATATGAAGTAGTTTAAATATTTCCAAGTATTTGATATCACTGATTCAAAGTCTCAGAGTCAGTGCTGACCAGACTGGGTGTGTGTTCCAAGATTCGCAACCTAATGCCAATCTATTGGGAAAAAAATGTCTCATAAGACCCCTCCATACAGTGCTGTGAAAACTTCACCTGGCCACCATAAAGCTTTAAAATATCATTAGGAGAATTTTTTTTCAAAAGAACCAGAAATTTTCATTGACATGCCTTAGAACATTGCTTTCTTTGCTCTTTGGTGCATATAGATGTGGTATCAGTAGTTTCAATCTGTTTCTTTGCTCCTTTATGAAAATAGCTTGTCTGAGAAGTCCTTTTCTTTAGAAATTATGACTATTTCAGTTCACAATTTGAGATCCTATAATCTCTAAGCAAGCTCTTACATTAGTGCTTTAAGCAGAAAATGTCTCTGCTGAACAAAGTTTTGTTATTAATATGCAAATGAATGCTGTAATGCAGATGACACTTTTCCCCAAACCACATTCAATTAACATACCAATAACTTTAGGCTCTCCTAGTGTATTCAGAATTAGTGTTTTACATGACAGATTTTTTAACACTTCTTAAGTTGTGAGAAGAAAGAATCTGAAGCCATCGTTTATTATCATGATGCAAATGCAAAACATATAGATTGAGAGAATGGAAGAAAATGGCCAAAGATGACATAAATATAACAATGTTATAAATGCTCTTACTCTGGTTTCTTAATTGATTGCTGAACCAGGGAACCACATAACTACCTTAAAGAAAGCACTTCATATTAAAATTAGCAATTGTACCCATCTGTTATAATAGAATTATATAATCAAGTTCCTTTCTACCCTACACATGAAATGGAAACAGCAACAAAAATAAAGAAAATCACAACAGATTATATGGTAAACTGCTGCAATTCTTTGTCACCTAAAACAGGTTTGTATGGTTGAAGCATTTTAAGAGATTAAAGTTCAAAATTAAAAATTAACCTGAAAACATTGTCTGCAGACTCCCCATAAGTGGAACAGAAGTTCTTCAGTTTCTAAGCATGTTACTGATCAATGTTTGTGACTAAAGTTTTGTCTACCTGCCATGAGGCAGGTTTAAATGAACATGGAATGAAACACCAAAGTCTCTTATTTTATTTTCTCTGTGTTGGGAAATAATTTTGTGAAATTTATTCAGCAACAACTTACTTGTCACTTCTTTTATTATAGTCAGTAATATAGATTCTGGGGCAGTAGTGTGAAAAAAATGTCTTTTAATACTCAAACGTAGCTCTTTTTATTGTGGATATCTTTTTTATTTAACTTTCATTTTGATTTTTACTTATTTATTTTTTATATCTTTATTGGAGTATGACTGCTTTACGATGTTGTGTTAGATTCTACTGTACAACAAAGTGAATGAGCTATATGTATACATGTGTCCCCATATCCCCTCTCTCTTGAGCCTCCCTCCCACCCTCCCTATCCCACCCCTCTAGGTCATCACAAAGCATCAAGCTGATCTCCCTGTGCTACATAGCAGCTTCCCACTAGCCATCCATTTTACATTTGGTAGTGTATATATGTCAATGCTACTCTATCACTTCATCCCAGCTTCCCCTTCCCCCACTGCATCCTCAAGTCCATTCTCTACATCTGTGTCCTTATTGCTGCCCTGCCACTAGGTTCATCAGTACCGTTTTTTTAGATTCCATATATGTGCATTAACATACAGTATTTTCTTTTCTCTTTCTGACATACTTCGGTCTGTATGGCAGACTCTGGATCCATCCACCTCATTGCAAATAACTCAATTTTGTTCCCTTTTATGGCTGAGTAATATTACATTGTATATATGTGCCACACCTTCTTTATCCATTCATCTGTTGATAGACACTTAGGCTCCTTCCATGTCCTGGCTACTGTAAATACTGCTGCAGTGAACATTCTGGTACATGACTCTTTTTGAATTATGGTTTTCTCAGGGTATATGCCCAGTAGTGGGATTGCTGGGTCATATGGTAGTTCTATTTGTAGTTTTTTAAGGAACCTCCATAGTGACTATGTCAATTTACATTCCCACCAACAATGCAAGAGGGTTCCCTTTTCTCTACACCCTCTCCACCATTTATTGTTTGTAGAGTTTTTGATGATGGCCATTCTGACTGCTGTGAGGTGAAACCTCATTGTAGTTTTGATTTGCGTTTCCCTAATGAGTGATGTTTGTAGATTTTTTGATGATGGCCTTTCTGACTGGTGTGAGGTGATACCTTATTGTGGTTTTGACTTGCATTTCTCTAGTGATTAGTGGCGTTGAGCAACCTTTCATGTATTTGTTGGCAATCTGTATGTCTTCTTTGGAGAAATGTCTGTTTAGGTCTTCTGCCCATTTTTGGATTGAGTTGTTTTTTTTTTTTA
>NC_041219.1:9064017-9068416 GCF_002837175.3 Physeter macrocephalus | reverse complement strand
TCTGAAGTCAGGGAGCCTGATTCCTCCAGCTCCATTTTTCTTTCTCAAGATTGCTTTGGCTATTCGGGGTCTTTTCTGTTTCCACACAAATTGTGAAATTTTTTGTTCTAGCTCTGTGAAAAATGCCATTGGTAGTTTGATAGGGATTGCATTGAATCTGTAGATTGCTTTGGGTAGTAGAGTCATTTTCACAATGTTGATTCTTCCAATCCAAGAACATGGGATATCTTTCCATCTCTTTGTATCATCTTTGATTTCTTTCATCTGTGTCTTACAGTTTTCTGCATGCAGGTCTTTTGACTCCTTAAGTAGGTTTATTCCTAGGTATTTTATTCTTTTTGTTGCAATGGAAAATGGGAGTGCTTCTGTAATTTCTTTCTGGGTTTTCATCATCATTGTATAGGAATGCAAGAGATTTCTGTGCATTAATCTTGTATCCTGCAACTTTACCAAATTCATTGTTTAGCTATAGTAGTTTTCTCATCATCTTTAGGATTTTCTATGCATAGTACCATGTCTTCTACAAACAGTGACAGTTTTACTTCTTCTTTTCCAATTTGGATTCATTTTATTTCTTTTTCTTCTCTGATTGCCATGGCTAAAACTTCCAAAACTATGTTGAATAATATCTTAGAGGAAATGCTTTCAGTTTTTCACCGTTGAGAATGATGTTGGCCATGGGTTTGTCATATATGGCTTTTATTATGTTGAGGTAGAATCCCTCTCTGTGCACTTTCTGTAGAGTTTTTATCATAAATCGGTGTTGAATTTTGTCAAAAGCTTTTTCTACATCTATTGAGATGATCATATGGTTTTTATTCTTCAGTTTGTTACTATGGTGTATCACATTAATTGATTTGCGTATATTGAAGAATCCTTGCATTCCTGGGATAAACCCCACTTGATCATGGTGTATGATCCTTTTTATGTGCTCTTGGATTCTGTTTACTGGTATTTTGTTGAGGATTTTTGCATCTATGTTCATCAGAGATATTGGCCTGTAATTTTCTTTTTTTGTGACATCTTTGTCTGGTTTTGGTATCAGGTTGATTGTGGCCTCATAGAATGAGATGCGAGTGTTTTTCCCTCTGCTATATTTTAGAAGAGTTTGCGAAGCTTAGGTGTTAGCTTTTCTCTAAATGTTTGATAGAATTCACCTCTGAAGCCATCTGGTCCTGGGCTTTTTTTTGCTGGAAGATTTTTAATTGCAGTTTCAATTTCAGTGCTTGTGATTGGTCTGATTATATTTTCTATTTCTTCCTGGTTCACTCTTGGAAGGTTGTGCTTTTTAAGAATTTGTCCGTTTCTTCCAGTTTGTCCATTTTATTGGCATATAGTTGCTTGTAGTAATCTCTCATGATCCTTTGTATTTCTGTGGTGTCAGTTGTTACTTTTTCTTTTTCATTTCTAATTCTGTTGATTTGAGTCTTCTCCCTTTTTTTCCTGATGAGTCTGGCTAATAGTTTAACAGTTTTGTTTATCTTCTCAAAGAACCAGCTTTTAGTTTTATTGATCTTTGCTATTGTTCTCTTCATTTATTTTTAATTTATTTCTAAGCTGATCTTTATGATTTCCTTCCTTTTGCTAACTTTGGGGTGTTTTTTGTTCTTCTTTCTCTAATTGCTTTAGGTGTAAGGTTAGGCTGTTTATTTGAGATTTTTCTTGTTTCTTGAGGTAGTCTTGTATTGCTATAAACTTCCCTCTTAGAACTGCTTTTGCTGCATCCCATAGGTTTTGGAACGTTGTGTTTTTGTTGTCATTTGTCTCTCGGTATTTTCTGATTTCCTCTTTGATTTCTTCAGTGATCTCTTGGTTGTTTAGTACCGTATTGTTTAGCCTCCATGTGTTTGTATTTTTTACAGATTTTTTTTCCTGTAATTGTTATCTAGTCTCATAGCATTGTGGTCAGAAATGTTGCTTGATATGATTTCAATTTTCTTAAATTTACTAAGGCTTGATTTCTGACCCAAGATAGAATCTATCCTGGAGAATGTTCCATGATCACTTGAGAAGAAAGTGTATTCTGTTGTTTCTTGATGGAATGTCCTATAAATATCAATTAAGTTCATCTCGTCTAATGTGTCATTTAAAGCTTGTGTTAACTTATTTGTTTTCATTTTGGATGATTTGTCCATTGGTGTAAGTGGAGTGTTAAAGTCACCTACTATTTTTGTGTTAATGTCGATTTCCCCTTTTATGGCTATTAGCATGTGCCTTATGTATTGAGGTGCTCCTATATTTGATGCATGGATATTTACAATTGTTGTATCTTCTTAGATTGATCCCTTGATCATTATATAATGCCCTTCCTTGTCTCTTGTAGTAGTCTTTATTTTAAAGTCTGTTTTGTCTGATATAAGTATTTCTACTCCAGCTTTCTTTTGATTTCCATTTGCATGGAATATCTTTTTCCATCCCTTCACTTTCAGTCTGTATGTGTCCCTAGGTCTGAAGTGGGTCTCTTTTAGACAGCATGTACATGGGTCTTGTTTTGTATCCATTCTGCCAGTCTTTTTCTTCTGTTTGGGGCATTTAATCCATTTACATTTAAGGTAATTATTGATATGTGTGTTCCTATTACCATTTTCTTAATTGGTTTGTTTTTGTTTTTGTAAGTCTTTTCCTTCTTTGTGTTTCCTGTTTAGAGAAGTTCCTTTAGCATTTGTTGTAAAGCTGGTTTGTTGGTGCTGAATTGTCTTAACTTTTCTTGTCTGTACCTGTTTTGATTTCTCTGTTGAATCTTAATGAGATCCTTGCTGGGTAGAGTAATCTTGGTTGTAGATTTTTCCCTTTCATCACTTTAAATATATCTTGCCCCTCCCTTCTGGCCTGTAGAGTTTCTGCTGAAAGATCCTCTCTTAACCTTATGTGGATTCCCTTTTATGTTATTTGTTGCTTTTCCCTTCTGCTTTTAATATTTTTTATTTGTATTTAATTTTTGTTAGTTTGATTATTATGTGTCTTGGTGTGTTTGTCCTTTCGTTTATCCTGTATGGGACTCTCTGCACTTCCTGGATTTAATTGACTATATCCTTTCCCATGTTGGGGAAGTTTTCCCGTATAATCTCTTCAAATATTTTCTCAAAGCTTTCTCTTTTCTTCTTTTTCTGGGACGCCTATAATTCAAATGTTGGTGCACTTAATTTTGTCCCATAGTTCTCTGAGACTGTCTTTCATTCTTTTCATTCTTTTTTCTTTATTCTGCTCTACGGTAGTTTTTTCCAACATTCTATCTTCCAGCTCCATATCCGTTCTTCTGCCTTAGTTATTCTGCTCTTGATTCCTTCTAGAGTATTTTTAATTTCAGTTATTTTGTTGTTCATTACTGTTTGTTTGCTCTTTAATTCTTCTAGTTCCTTGTTAAAAGTTTCTTGTATTATCTCTATTTTCAAGATTTTGGAACTTGTTTACTATCATTACTCTGAATTCTTTTTCGGGTAGTTTGCCTTTTTCCTCTTCATTTATTTTGTCTTTTGTGTTTTTATCTTGATCCTTTGCCTGCAAGATATTTCTCTCTCTTCTCATTTTGTCTAATTTACCATATTTGAGGTCTCCTTTTCCCAGGCTGCGGGGTTGTAGTTCCTCTTGCTTCTGTTCTCTGCCTTAGCTAGTGATGTTTGTTCAGTGGCTTTCATAGGCTTCCTGATCGGAGGGACTGGTACCTGCATTCTGGTGGGTGGAGCTGAATCTTTTCCCTCTGATGAGCAGGACCATGTCATGTGGTGTGTTTTGGGGTGTCTGTGAGCTTAGTATGACTTTTAGATAGTCTGTGTGTTGATGGGTGGATTTATGTTCCTGTCTTTTTGTTGTTTGGTGTGAGCCTTCCAGCACCTGGAGCTGCTGGCAGTTAGGTAGATCCGGGTCTCAGATTCAGATAGAGGCCTCTGTGAGAGATCTCAGCAATTATTCTTCCCTTAGGCCAGGAATTCTCTAGTAATCCAGAGTCCTGGACTCAGTGCTCCCACACCAGAGCCTCAGGCCCAACCTCTAGTCAAGGGACTAAGACCCTGTAAGTCACTCATCCCTGCAATAAAGGGGAGTAAAAAAAAAAAGAAAAAGAAAAAGACTAACAAAACCCCAGACAAATGGCAAAAAGTAAAATCAAACAAACAGAAACAGGAACCAGGAAACATGCACACACACAAAATAAACAAAAGCAGAGCCAAATAAATCAAAAAGCAAGAGGACAACCAGAAAAACGAAAGAACCCAAGAATGAAATCCAACAGTTAAAAAGAAAGCTGACAAAAACACAAAACCAAAAAACAGTATGAAAGCAGAGTGCGAACTGAAGAATGAAGCAAAGAAACAAAACAAATCCAAAAAAATGATTTAAAAAAGGTAAAAGGGGATTGAAAAAAGAACAACAGAAAAGAATGTAGAAATAGAAATGTAAAAAA
>NC_041219.1:9033695-9064001 GCF_002837175.3 Physeter macrocephalus | reverse complement strand
AAACACAACCAAATAAAACAAAAAACAAGAGAACAACCAGACAAATAGAAGACCTCAAAAACGAAATCAAACAATTAGGATTAAAATTAACAAAAACACATAACCTTAAAACAAAACCAAAGCAGTGTGCCAACTGAAGAATAATGGAAGGAAACAGAACAAACCAATAAAAATGATTTTAAAATAATAAAAATAAAATAAAATAATAAGGGGGAAAACACAGGACAACAGAAAAGCAAAGTAGAAATGGAAATATATTTTAAAAATTAAAAACATGTTATAAAACACGATCCCAAACGACTACATAAAAAAACTAAAACAACAGCAACAAAAAACAAACAAAAAAGAAAGAAAAAGAAACCAAAAAAAAAGCCAGCACCAACAACTGATTGAATCAAAACATAGTAGTAATAATTACATAATATAATAATAATTATGTTCCCCTGCGGTCTCTGCTTTAAGTGTTGTTACACACACCATGAGCCACAGGCCACTTCCACCTCTTCAAGAGGCCCTCCTCTGCCTCTGGGGTGGTCTCTGGACCTGCAGTGGGCCCTGTGGGGACCACTCAGACTCTGATCTGACCCAATTCCTGTGTATGCTGCCTCCAAAGTCCACAGCTGCTAGAGCTAGACCGTTTTCATTTGTGGGTACACTCAATGTCTACTCAGATATTCCATAGACACAGGGTCTACCTAACTCTTCATGGGGATTGAATCTGCAGCTTGTACAGCTGATGGAAAGATTTTCCGGTCTTCTTCCTTAGTCGTCCCGTCCCTGGGGTTCAGCCTTGGTTTTATCCCCACCTCTGTATGTGATCCACCCACAGGAGTCTGGTCCTGAGGCTGCCTTGGAGCTCTTGGGTCGCCCCTGTGAGGACCAGGTGCAGAGGTGGTATGACTGCTTGTTTTGTGGGAGCCCCGGTGGTGCCAGATGCATAGGGAAGCCAGCATCCATGGGCGCAAGAGATATGGCCCTAGTGAGGGCCTTTTCTGGCATCTGGCAACCTGCATGGGAGAGCCAGCCCAGAGCGGGCTTCTTTTATTGTCATCAGCAGGTGCCAGTGTGTGGGGAGAGAGAGGTTACAATAGTGGTTCCTCCCCCTGTGTGTGACTCAGCAGTAGAGCCCTGCTTCCATGGCAGTCCGGTCTTCCTCCATAGGCACTCCCAGATGCAGATTTCCTCCCTCCCATCTGCTCAGTCCGTCTCCCCACAGCCAACAGCAGTTCTCGCTCGAGCCAGTTCTCCATTCCCCATGCACCAGCTCCCAGCCCCCCTCACACACCTGAGAACACACGTCCCAGTCCAGGGCAGGTAGGGCCACAGTACAGACCATCTGTGTATTTCTCATTCTGTCCCGTCTGCCACAGATTGGCTGCTTCACCCTCTTCTGACAGCCTCAAGTGCTTCCTTCTGTCCCAGTCAATTTCCCCGTCAGAGAGGCGGTTTCCCTGAGTTCGGGAATCTCTCCTCTGCTTCAGCTCCCCCGTCCCAGGGTGCAGA
Source organism: Physeter macrocephalus (assembly GCF_002837175.3). NCBI lineage: Eukaryota > Metazoa > Chordata > Mammalia > Artiodactyla > Physeteridae > Physeter > Physeter macrocephalus. The sequence goes on along the minus strand of NC_041219.1, from coordinate 9,062,498 downwards.
TCCTCTCCTGCTTCCTCTCCTTCTCTTCTCCCTTCTTTTTTCCATCCTACTCAGTTATGCAGGGATATTTATAGCTAGTGTCCAAGGTGTCCTTTTACCTGGTGTCCAAGGTCTTCTTCTAGTTTTCATCTGGTGTTCTGTGAGAGTTGTTGCATCTGCAGATGTATTCCTGATACATCCATGGAGAGAGATGAATTCCATGTCCACCTACTCCTCAGCCATCTTGAATCTCCTTGGATATCATTTTAAAGAATCTAATTTATATTTCATAATACAAAATGCTACTATCATAGGTGTAAAAATACAGTTTTGTGGGCTTTTTTTTAAACCAATTTCTTTGAATTGCTTCATATGTTCTATCACACAAAGTTTTGAGCATTCAAATATATCAGTTTCTAAAACAGTTGTAAAGGTTTGTGTCTGCTTGTTTGCCAGTGTACTTACTATTTTCTGAGAAGTGTTGACTTTGATAACAGTTTCTCCTGGGGAAAAGGCTGGCACCCCATTTCCCTGTTCTAGTATTCAATGTGAATCTAAATCATGCAAGAACATAAAAATCACTCTACTGAACATTTCTGGTATTCATAATCAGCACTTATGTCATTAGTATTAAATGGATCAGTGTAGCTTCTCTGTAGTCAAAAACAAAGATTTCACATTAATTTGAATTTCAACATATTTCTTACTTCAGACATTAATTTGGCAGCAATCTGTTTCAGACATAATGTGAAGTAGAGACATTCCAAACAGAAAGTTGATCCCTGAATTAATTGTAGTACTCCCCACACTCAGTACACAAAAAACTTAAAATATATAATTTTAAACATATCACACTTCAGCCTAGTACTTCACATGTGCCTGATGTGTTTTATTAAGGTATTATTTTTGCTACATACATGACTGATATCTAATATGCTGCCATCCAAGAGAAGATCAGCAACATAACTTTCAACAGCTCCTATTGGCATGCTGCTATTTGCTATAATTGCTCTTAGAGAAGTACCACATTCCCTTAAGACATTACCCTGCACTTTTTATGTGCACATATTATTTCTAGCTCTAGCAAGAGTTTGAAGAGTGTTTACTTTTACATAGGAAGGAATTAGAGAGGCAAGAAGGACAAAATCCCAGGGATATGAGATCCATAGTCCTATAACCATATATTTGTTTATTTTTGTAGTTGGTGTTGGTTGGTTGTTTTGGCATGTGTGTGTGCGTGTGTGTGTGTGTGGTGGTGAGGGGGTCATTGGTGATTTTTCTAGAAAAATTAAGTACCATGTAAAAGTAAAAGCACACAAACCCTTGTGAGAATACTTTTCACCTAAAAGCTACCACCCTACATCCCAATTTTAAACCAAATCACATTTTTTGTTGAAATACTTTATGTCAGAAATGAGTGTATTGAATGGAAACTTCCATTTTCATTTTATTGGATCTCAAAGCAGCATTTGACTCTTGTTTACTTGCTTCTTGTTTGAAGCACACTCCTCACTTGGCTCCATGACACAACCATTCCCTGGCTTTCCTCTTACCTTACTATCTATTTCTTGGCACTCCCCAGGCAGACTCACCTTCCTCTACTTGGACTTTTTATGAAGACTGAGGTCATCAGTGTTTCTCAATGTTCCTCCTAGGTAATTTCATCTACTCTTAGAGGGATCTCCCTCTAGGAGTCAGATCTTAAAAATTCAATTTTCTGATGAATATCTCTTTTTGGATGTGTCAAAACCGCCTTTGAAAAAAAAAAAATGGGCTACGGAGGAAGGCCCGCATACCACAAAAAAAAAAAAAAAAAAAAAAAAAAACCGCCTTTGATTGTATATTCCCAAACCATGATCCAGGTTTTTAACTACAGACACCTCTCTAGATAGACGGATATATAGATAGATAGGTAGATAGATAGGCAGGTAGGTAAGTAGGTAGGTAGATAGATAGATAGATAGATAGATAGATAGGTAGATAGGTAGATAGATAGAGATAGGAATAGACAAGTTATAGATACACACAACATAGTACTTGCATAGATACATAGATAGACCTTATTTCTCCATATTAAATAAAAATCTTTTTAAAAGGTAATGTTATTATGTTACCTTATCTTTCTCTCCTCTCTCTACCTTCTTTCTCTTACACACACACACACACACACACGTGTGTGCACACTTAACCTTTCCCTTTGTTCCATAATAGGGCACATTAGATTAATACTCAGAATTTTTCACTGTTTATCCATCCCCAATAGAGGATTGGAATATATTTCCCCACTCCTTGACTTTAGATCCAGCCATATGACTTGCTTTGGCCAATAGGTGAAACTGGAAGTGTAACGGATCCAGTTCCAAGACCAGGTCTTCAGAGACCTCAGGATTTTCCACCTGACTTTTAGTGCCTCTGCCATCACTAAAAATAGTTGTCCAGGCTAGCGCATGGCTAAAAGGAGAATAAGATACATGAGGAGCAGATCTAAACTGCCCCCCTCAAGCCCCACTCCCCCCTCAAATTTTTGTTTTTGTTTTGTTTTTGTTTTGTGAGCTAAAGAATCTTACCATTGTATGCTGCTGAGATCTTTGTGCTTGTTTGTTATCCAGAGTTATTGAGGTCAGTGCTAACTGATATTTATGGTTTCTTTTCTTTCCAAATATTCAGTAAAATGTCTTAAACATGGCCAAAAACTCCTGTGTAGTTTGTCCCACTACTTCGTGTTTATCCTCCTTTCACACTAAGCTCCCTCTCTCTCCCTGTGTCCAGTAATGGTGGTTTTCTTCCAGTTCTGTGAATTTGCCAATAAGTTCTCATACTACAGAAACTTACACCTTGTTATGTTTCTTCTCCTTTTATTACTTAGTTCCTTCTCATCCTTCAGAATGTCAGCTCAAGCACTAATTCTTCAGGATTAGCTTGACATAATTACTATTTGACTTTTGTTTGTGTGATTTTGTAGTTTGTTTCTACCACTGAACTTTAATAAAAACAGTACTGTTTAAGTGTTGAATAAAGTAATTAATGAAAGAGGGAATCCAAGCCTGATGAATCACATTCAAATGTCACATTAATTACATTTTTGGACACTTGCTAGCCCATAGCATCAACAAAGTTTTTTGTTTTTTTTTTTTTTTGCAAATAGTTACATATGTAGTAAAACTAATTATAAGTGGTATAAGATAATTTTGACAAATGCATTCAGAGTTATCTTTTTCTCTTAACTCTAAACAAGTAAAAATTATACATTTCTTCTTCAACTTCTCTTTAATACAATAAATCAGGCAAGTTGAGAATCCATTCAGCCTCTTGCTCTGCACTTCCTTGGTGTTCTCCCATGAGATGATTCACTTTCTATCAAGAAAAATACTAACTTCACTTCCAGCATCAACTTAAGGCTTTAGTATTTTCATTTAAATAATAATAGAAGTAAGTTACAAATTTATAGTTTTTCTTCTCACATTCCAGCCCAGGGAACCAAATCATTCCCTATATCACTGAACTGGACTTAAAAATGAGTTCTTTACACCATAATCAGCAGATTCAGTATTTGAAATCCTGATGCAAAATTGTCCTTTTTTAGAATTCAATCAATATTTTTAACTACTTTTATCTCCTTCTCTTGTTCATACATAATTGTGTGTGCAGATCTGTCTCCCTTACTAGATTGTTAGCTCATCTTAAGGGTAAGAAGTGCATTTTATTAATCTGTGTACCCACCCACCCCACTTCAGTTAAAAAATATATCATAGTTTTAAACATGTAATACATGATTAGTTTATATTTGTTGACATGTTAAACCTTATTAATTATAAGGAATTAGCTTTTGCACTCATACCATGTTAGGGCCAGGACAAAATGCTGGAAGTATCTTCATTCCCTCTTTTCATTCCAGAAAATCATTCTACCACATTCAAAAATTTCTACTTATTTGAAGTCCATATAATATGATTTTTATACCTCCTTCTCTATTTTTGTCACTTTCTTCCTCACACTCCCCAATTTTCTCAAGAACATTTTAGTCCCTTATTCACTGTTTATCCTATTATCCAAACTCTTGGTAACATCCTGATGTATAAATAATTCAACATTTTTATCTCAGAGTAGTTGTATCATTTCAAAGCCAATGATCTTTATTCCCACCATAGCAAGAACCCACCGATTTAGGCTGATTTTGGACAATTCCAGAAATTTTCTATAACAAAATTGATAATATCTCTCTTTGGTGTTTTTGTCCATCCAGATGTTCAGTTGTTTCCATTCTTCCAGTGAACTTGCATTGTTTCCTCATCGGTCCTCTGGTCCCTCTATTTGTTTCCAGTCACTGCAGCCTATCATTCCCTCCTAGTTTTATAATCCTTTCAATTAATCCTAACTATTTTGATCCACTGTTCCAAATATCCACTCCCCAGCATACTGGATACTCTTAATTCCTTGACTTTTTTGTTGTTGTTTGTTTGTCTGTTCCTATCTTGCTAGTTTAAATCCCTGGATAAATTTAAATATCTCTGCTGACTCCTCTTTCTGGAATACTATTGTTTACAAAAATAATGAAACTGATACTCTTGACATCCCAGCCTCATTGTCTGGAAATGCTTGGCATGGTCATGGAGTGCTGAGAATCTGCTACAATAAATAAGTGTTGAAATAAAGAATGGGGTGAAATCATCAAATACTTCGAATTTGATCAAAAGGGATAGAATCTCAGTCTTTAGATAATAGATACTATTTGAAGTTACAAGAAAAAGGCAGTGGGCTTCCCTGGTGGCGCAGTTGTTGAGAATCTGCCTGCCGATGCAGGGGACACGGGTTCATGCCCCAGTCCGGGAAGATCGCACATGCCGCGGAGCGGCTGGGCCTGTGAGCCATGGCCGCTGAGCCTGTGCATCCGGAGCCTGTGCTCCACAACGGGAGAGGCCACAGCAGTGAGAGGCCCGCGTACCGCAAAAAAAAAAAAAAAAAAAGGCAGTGATATTGCTCAATCTATTCTAGAGATTAGAAAATTTTAATCATGATAATATAAAAAACAATTTAGTACAATGTAAATATATAGTAATATAAAATCGATGGTATACAGGACATGAAGATGATAAAAATAGACTTTATGTTGGGTAGAAGCTAAATATTTTTAAGGGACTATGGTAAAATTATTCCTTAGTTGTGGTTCCCAAACTTGACTATTTATTATAATCATCTGTGAGACTTTAAAAAGTGCTGAGACCACAGATCCATCCTTGAGATTATAATTCTCTAGATCTGCTGTGAGAATGAGGAATCTCCATTTTTCATAAGCATCACTAATCACTGTGATGTATGTACAAGTCTGGGAATCATTACCTTATAGGAAGCAAAAGTCAGGTCACCTTTATTCCTCAATATGTGGAGTTCTACTTCTTTTTTATTTCTCATAATCGGTCATTTTAGGAGAAATGTCTAACCTAAGAGCATTTTCCTATTTATTCTAGTAGAAACCATTTCTTGTGGGTTGAAAAAGCAGTCCCCTATGGGCCACGTTTCCCTCAGTCCGAGATGTTTTACACTGTCTTGCTGACAATCACTATTTCAGTAGTAATCACCTATCAATTTCACCTCTCCTGTCAAGTGATTTTTATGGCATGTATGATTTATGTGACAGAAACTGCATTCGAGAGCAAGGCATTGGCTTTGAACACTGTTTATAGGACTAAGATCTATTTCAATACCTTGCTAGCAATGATTACTCTAAATGCTGTTGGGAAGTAGTTTGAACGGCCTGAGTTTCGGTGGCAATTCTCCCCAAATGATCATCAGACAAACTCAGCATGCCGGATTTCTTTTGCCAAAGGGGGTGAACAAGTAAACATCTCCAAGTTCAAGTGAATTTGGCTTATAATTCAAAATATACTAAATATTATTCTACCAATTATTAAATGAAAAGGAGAGATTTCAATGCATAGGGCATCAATAATGGTATAATATGATTTTTTTTCAGTCATTAAAATCTGACCTTATTATCACTTAAATAAAAATATGCACTCAGCACAGGGAGATCAGCTAGGTGGTTTGTGACCACCTAGAGGGGTGGGATCGGGAGGGTCGGAGGGAGGGAGACACAAGAGGGAAGAGATATGGGAACATATGTATAACTGATTCACTTTGTTTTAAAGCAGAAACTAACATGCCATTGTAAAGCAATTATACTCCAATAAAGATGTTTAAAAAAATATGCACTCACCTCTGCAATGATATTTTAAACCTAAAGTCATAAATAAATTAATGTGACTTGGATATTTTGGTCAGTAATGATTTGAAAAGCAAATTTACTTAGACCTAAAAAGCAAGTTTCATTTCATCATAAATTAGCTTTCTGGTGGTCCCATCAGCAAAATTAAAATGCCTAGGTTGGGGCTTCCCTGGTAGCACAGTTGTTAAGAATCTGCCTGCCAATGCAGGGGACACAGGTTCAAGCCCTGGTCTGGGAAGATCCCACATGCCATGGAGCAACTAAGCCTGTGCGCTACAACTGCTGAGCCTGCCCTCGAGAGCCTGCGAGCCATAACTACTGAGCCTGCGTGCAACAACTACTGAAGCCTGTGTGCCTAGAACCTGTGCTCCACAACAAGAGAAACCACCACAATGAGAAACCCATGCTCCGCAACGAAGAGTAGCCCCCTCTCGCCACAACTAGAGAAAGCCCACACACAGCAACGAAGACCCAGCACAGCCAAAAAAAAAAAAAAAGCCTAGTTTGGTGGTGCTTGCCACACCAATACCAACAATTCTCCCTGCTTCCTTCCTTCGAATTAATCAATAAATAATAAAAAAAACTATCATGTTCTTTTCTGACCTAACATACCTGAAGGAAACCAATATACTCATATTAAAACTGTATAATTTGCAAGGTGAGGGGATTTAAGTATTACTTAAATTACTTACTTATCCTGAATTGCTTTAAATCCATTTCCATATCCAAAATTTTGCTACATTATATTATTAATTTCTTCCTGAGGCATGCTCCCCTATTCTTGTCTTGAGAATTATTTAATAGAGGCAGCAAATGCTAAAATATAAACAATATCATTTAATAAAAATTAATAAACAATACCAAGTATTAAAATTATTTCTAGAACTATCATCTTTTTCTTTTGCAAAAAGTTATTATAATGTAGTTTTTTGATGTAGTATTTCAATTTATATTGCCATACCTTACAAGGCCTGTTTACTGGTCTTCGGGAGGGCTGGGGTGGCTGGTAATCTAACCACTCTACCTGAGTAGAATATGTCACTTTATCAAAACCATGGCCATGTGAGCCACGCTTAGAGCTGAAGAAGTGTCAATCATTGCACCTTATCTCAGTAACATTGGAGGACATCTAAGCATACTGTCCAGAGAAATTCTTATTAAAAACTCTGTCTTTTTCTAAAGTTTCTGAGAGCCTCTCATCCTCAGTTGAGCTCACTTTCCCATATCTCTTCGCAATTTCTCTAACATTGCTATGCCCTCTGCTATGCTGGAGGGGAAAACGGTTCATCTTCACTCTGTCCATTTTCTTGTGATAATCCGAGTTGCCTTTGTCCTTCCTACCATTTTGCCCTACCACAGTCCTCATCCTGCAAGTATAGGGAGCCAACTTGGTTGGTTCTGCTCACTCAGAACCTCAGTGAGCAAAGAGAGGAGAAAGACTGAGAAGTGCATTAATAATTTTTGACCCTTTCCACAAAAATATGAAAACAGAAATAGTACAGTCAGTTAAATCTTGAGCTCGAAATGCTGGACATCTTAAAAGAAGGGAAGAATTGCTTTCAAAAATATTGAATGCACTTGATAAAATATAAAGTATGTAAGTAAAAATAAAAGTAATATTATGGTTGCCTATAGAGTACAATGTATTTTATATTGTAAGGTTTATATATGTTTCTCAGCAAACTCATTTTATACATATATGTATACATATATAATATCTTATTTGTATATTATATATTTATGTATAAGTATATATTATATGATTTTTATATATAGTTAGTTATTTACCATATAGAAAAGCCCCAAATAGATCGAGTTACAAAAGAAGACAGCTGTTGGTGACCATATAGCTCAGTAATAATGGAGCAACCATCTGCCTGTCTTGTTCCACCAAAATTTCTGAAATTTTTACATGGACTTAGCCTTAGTTGTTTAAGGTTGGCATCTAATAAATTATTGAAAATGAGAGAGAGAGAGAGAAAACGATATATACAGAGAGAGATCTCCTAAGAAGTTCTGCTGGGCATCAAGTTTATAGTCTACCTAAATGTTCAAAAGATGGCTGGTATTTAAAGAAATAGCATGCTTAAGTTTTATTTGAAAGATGTAACTTAAAAGCTGCAGGTAGAACTAAAAAATGTTACAACTGTTAACACTCTCCTGTTGTTTTTTTTTTTTCAAATTATCTTTAAACTCCACTCATTAAGTGAAAAATCAATCAAGATGAAGCATGGACATATAATTCATTCATTTTTGTTTAACATGACTCCTTGCTAGAAATTTGTAGATCTGAGAATTAAAGTGAAGCCATTATGTGGGAGGAAGGAATATAAATGGAAATGAATAAGAAAGTATAGACAGCAATGACAGTCTAAGGCATGATACTAATGATTCCAATATTAATTTTTATTTCTTTAGAGATAGTCTTCATCATACATCTAAATAGCTTCAAGCCAAAGCCACAAAAATCACTTAAGTATCAGAAAGTATCTGATATAGTATTTAAAATCATGTGATTATATTCTAATCTACTGATTTAGCCCTGGGGTACCCAGTCTGTCACTCCATTAGTGATTACTGGTATTGTTAATTAGCAATTCTCCCTTGAAGTGATCCTTAGAGATCTGAAGAATCAGCAATGCAGCCCAAGTTTTTTCTACTAATTTATTCTATAGGTGTTACTTCTTTTATTTTATACAAAGCTTTCCATAGCCACATGCCTTGGAAAAGACTAATTAAAATCACTGAAGGAAATATGATCAGCCAGATGAGGTAGAAAATAAATCTAGGGAAAAATCATTTAATACTTGCTACATTTTTGTAATCAAATGCTTTTCTTAGATGCTGCAAATATATTTCACTAGAAATTATTAAGCAGAGGTAGTGTGATTTTCTCCATTTTATTTTCACGTATAATATGTTTAAATGTTCAATAAATAAAATAAAAATCACATAATATTAAGTAGGAAAAAACTAACAAGGCTTTATTATAGATAGTAGGATGTACATAAAGAAGTAAGATGTATATTTAGTAGGCTGAGTAGCTTCCTCTAAATCAAGGTGATTACCAGAATTATTTCCAGGCAACAGAGATCCACAGGAGGGAAGAGTGTGGCCAGGTTAGGCCTTGATATCTATCTAATAAGCCTAAGGTCAAAAAACATATATTCCATTTATAAAGACAACGTGACTACTACTTCCAAAGAGTGAATCATAGCTCAGCAAGCTTCCTCAAAATGTATCTCTTTATGGAAAGCATAATCCCAAAATTAAAAATCTGGAAATCAAAATAGGTGATTCTCTTTAATAATTATATCCACACTAAATTTTAGTCAGCGTTTATGTCTTATATAGTTTCTGGAACCTGAAATTACATTTTTCCTCACTTTAGAAGGGAGATGGAAATTAATGATTTTTAAAGTGATTACCCTTATTTAACTAAACTATGCTACTAAAAGTATAATTTTCAATCACACACACACACACACACACACACACATACAATTACATATTCAGAATCCTGGAGCTTTTGTACCAGTTATTATTGGAGAGAAGCCTCAAAAGTATCATTATGATGCAACTATTTTTCATTTTATATAATTTTATTTTAAATTATATTCAGTTTCTAAAGTCTGTTTTGTTGGGTTTTTTTACAGCAACAATTTTCAAAGTGTTCTCTTCTTATGTTATGGATTTAGCTCTTCATTTTTATATTTGAATATTTCAAACATTTATTTTAAAGTGTCTTTCAGATTGCTCTGTTAGTACCAGCTTATCACTTGTGAATGCTCCAGTGACTTATTCTCAAGACAGTAATACTGTCTTGTGATCTGGAATTTTTGCCAGTTCATCCTCAGAAGAACTGCCTCTTAAGCATATCTACATACATTAGCCCTGGAAGACCAAGGTGATCTTATGATGTTATTTTGCAGTTACTAAAGGCCGTACAGAGCATAAGTGTATATTTTTAGGTATATAAAAGGGAGAATATTTCTAAATTGAATGTAAGAAACAGAAACACTAACGTTATGGAGACTCACCTGGAGGCATGTGGCTAGTCTGTAGAATTTCTGAAATGAGTTTGTGATTAACTTTCCTGCATTCAACAGGAGCATTTCTTTGCATGTGTGGTTATCAGGTAGGAGTTCACAGTAGGACTAACTTTAATGATCTTAGTGGTTTGACCAAATATCTGAAATATTTTCCAAGGCACTACATCTTCTCAATTTCTACATTCTTGGAAGTGTATGTATGTGTTCTGAAAGATGCAGTTACAGTTTTTTCTCAATATACTAAAAGAATAACAGGGAAATATCCTCCCTCAAGTCACATGAAGAAACAGAGAACAATTTGAATTAAGATATTACTGAATATCACAATGCTTAAAATAATGGCCTATGGAGTCAGAGACTTGGGTTTGTCACCTGTAAGCTATGTGATGGGCAAGTTACTAAATTTATCAGTAGAATTATATGTAAAATGAGAGCAATTATAACTTCCTTATTAGACTATTGCATAATTTCTTTGTATTACTCTGGATTCTCCAGAGAAACAGAACCAACAGGACCTCTCTCATATAGATATATGGATATAGATATAGATAGATATAGATATAGATATAGATATATTACTATCTATCTAGAATCTATCTATCTGTCTATCTATCTATCGAAGAGATAATACTTATTTTGCGGAATTCACTCACACAGTTCTAAAGCCTGGCCATTCAGAATATGTAGGGCTAGCTGGCAAGCTGGAGACTGTGGTAAGAGTTGATGTTGCAGTCTTGAGTCTGAATTTTGCAGGGCAGCAAGCTGGATACCAGGCAGGGTTTCTGTGTTATAGTCATAAAGACAATCCCTTCTGAGGGTGCTGAGGGAGAATCTGTTCCACCCCTCTCCCCTAGATTCTGCTGGTTTCTGGCAATTTTTAGTATTCCTTGGCTTATACTTCTCTGCTTTCATCTTCACATGGCATTCTCTCTGTATCCTATTTTATTTTTATAAGAACACATTTATATTGGAACTAGGGCCCATCTTAATGACCCTTTCTAAACTAATTACATCTGCAACAACCGTATTTCCAAATAAGGTCACTTTCTCAGGTTCTAGCAGTCAGGGCTATAAGATATGAATTTGGGGTGTCCACAATTTAACTCATAGTATCCCTGTAACAGAAACCACTCAGTAAATAATAGGTACTGTTTTTGAACATGATCAAATATTTAAGGAAGGCTGAAGTTAGAGTTCTTTAAGAAAATAATATATAGGGCTTCCCTGGTGGTGCAGTGGTTGCGCGTCCGCCTGCCAAATGCAGGGAAACCGAGTTCGCGCCCCGGTCTGGGAGGATCCCACATACCGCGGAGCTGCTGGGCCCGTGAGCCATGGCCGCTGGGCCTGCGCGTCCGGAGCCTGTGCTCCGCAGCGGGAGAGGCCGCAGCAGAGGGAGGCCCGCATACCACAAAAAAAAAAAAAAAAAAAAAAAAGAAAATAATATATAGATTAAGAACTTGAGCCAATTCAAGGAAAGAATGCTTATTGTCCTCTTATTTCAAGATGTCAATAAATAAAATGATAAGATATGGTTCTTGCTAAAGGAGTACAGATTTAAAAATAAGAAGTTGTATTGGTTCTAGAAAAAGCTACTGATAAATTGGAAAAAACAGAGAAATGATAGGAGAAGAAAATGTATAGATTTTGAGAATATTTTAGCTCTTCCTCAATCTATGAGTTCACAGATTTATAGTTTCCATCAAGAGGATAATATAATTTTGAAAGTCTTCAGAAGGATATCCTAAAGAATATTGCTTGAAAAGCTCATGAAGAAAAGCTACGAATTTCCCCGTGCAGAGAAAAAGCACCAAAGGGAAGGAAATGGGACTAAATGTAAGTGTGTAGGACGGCTGTACTCCTTGTAAAGGAATTCTAGTGTTATGTTACTAACAGATTATGCTGATTTATTGCAGGAATTCCACTTTTTCCCCACATCAAAGGGAAAAAAATGCTGCATGATCAAATCCAGTCTCACTACATTCTGTTCAAAACTGTATTCTTTCTTTTTGACTTTCATGTTTGGAAATACTACCCAATCCCAAGGTCCAAGAGCTCAGAAGTGATTTTATTTTCTCTTCTTATGTGTGTCCCAAGGTCAATTACACCTAATATGTGGGATGCCTTCTCCATCTCAGTAATGTCTGTTGAAATTCCTTCTTTCAAGGCCAACTGTCAGAAATGCTGTTGGGTTACCACTGTCCAACCACTAGATTTCCTATTAGATCCTGATTCATACTGAATGCTGGTTTTCACTGTCTTGCAATTTTCTGATATTCTTTATAATCCCATGTATTTTTACTTTGAACCCTTTTAGTCTGAGGTAATCTGAAAGAATCATTTCAAAGAAGCTAACATAATGATTTTGTAAACTAGGTGAATAGCACAAATCCTAAAAGACTGAAGACACTCATGTTAGATGTCTAGGGAATAGATATAGGTAATAGAAAGAATCCTTCTAAATACATTCCTCTAGATATACCTAAAAACATAAAAATAATAAAAGACATTGTGGTGGAATTTCCAAGAGGATAAGGATTGTACCATAGTCACAGGTGATTTCCAGAAAAAAAGATCTAGTAAAATAAAAAGTCTACTAACAGAGAAGTCTTTCTTCCAGTATGACTTATATTCACATGTGTGAACCCAATACAATACAGTGTGTCAATTATTTGTCTATATGTAATTATATTTCTAATGTTTGGATTTTGCCTTTATAAACTGTTGATTTAGGGTAGTATTAATTCTAAAATAATTTGATCTTTAACAATTTATTTAGAATAAAGATGCATTTTGCAGCACAATTTTATAAATCTGAAAAAAAAACAGATATCAAATATGAAATGACAGCTGGAAATGAAATCAATATTAAGGATTGGAAATATTTAAAGTAAAATAGAACTTTTTAAATAGAGTAGTTATATCGCATTTTTAAGGAGCTTTTGATGCTGTCACTGAATTTATACTTTCAGAGGAGGTGTTAATTTTTGATGAACTGAAAATAATCCTTATATTCATAAGGATCACATCTTCATTGTAAGATGGTAAGAAATATAATGCCCACTAATATATTTCTGAGTATCAGGAAGAGTGGATATTATTGGAACTTATGCAGTGTGGATACTCAGGTGTGAATCTTTTGAATGCTTTTGTGTTTATGAGATACTTTATTAGTATTTTATTCTTTAACCTAGATTGATATAAACTGTATAGCAGTTATTATTACTTTTTTTTTCTATAATGCATTTTTTTAAAAAATTTGAGATCAGTGACCTTACAGCCAGACACCACCACCAGTAGCACTAAGGCCACACATTTTGTAAGGCAATTCCTTCTAAGGCACAGCAGGGGTCTACTTAGGCTCAAGTTTGTACACCCTCAGAAGCCCACAATTACTGACAACACAGAGGGGTATTAAATATTACGATCAAATAACTCCAAACTGCCAAATCTAGTCATTCATGGAACCCTTGCTTACTTGAATTTTCCCTGACAGTAAAGCTGACGAGCACTCCCCTCTGGAGTTTCTACCCCTCTGACTGCAGAATAGCTCTCAGTCTACATTCTCATTTTCTTTGACATCATTCAAACCTCTTCACTTATTATTTTCCTATATCTCTTGCATATCTATATGAAAATCATCCTTTAATCTAGATTTTTCAAAATGTTTGTATGTACTTGCATATAGTATTTAAGTTTAAAAATTTCTACTATTTCTTTAGTGAGATTCACTTCTCATTCCTAATATTTATTTGTGACTCTCCTCTTTGTGAATTGCCAATTATTTGACTATTTTATGAGATTTCAATGAACCAGATTGTGTTTTTGTTGATCAAATCTATACTTTTCCTGTTACTTTATTTGTTGCTGCAGCTGTATTCTAGAATACTGATTTTGATTTGTATTCTGATTAAGGCGTCCCTTACTTATTTCTGGATTGTTTTGTTCTTCCCTTTTTTCCTTTTCACTTACTTACTTTAATTCATTTATTTAATTTTTATTTTTATTTTACATTGTAGTATAGTTGATTAACAATGTTGTATTGGTTTTAGGTGTACAGCAGAGTGATTCAGTTATACATATACATGTATCTATTCTTTTTCAAATTCTTTTCCCATTTAGGTTATTACAGAGTAATGAGCAGAGTTCCCTGTGCTATACAGTAGGTCCTTTCTGGTTATCTTTTTTTTTTTTTTTTTTTTGCGGTACGCGGGTCTCTCACTGTTGTGGCCTCTTCCGTTGCGGAGCACAGGTTCCGGACGCACAGGCTCAGTGGCCATGGCTTACGGGCCCAGCCGCTCCGCAGCATGTGAGATCTTCCCGGACCGGGGCACGAACCTGTGTCCCCTGCATCAGCAGGCGGACTCTCAACCACAGTGCCACTCAGGGAAGCCCCCTCTGGTTATCTATTTTAAATATAGCAGTGTGTACATGTCAAAAATAAACTCAAAATTGCTTAAAGACCTAAAGGTAAGACCAGATGCTATAAAACTCTCAGAGGAAAATACAGGCAGAACACTCTGACATAAATTGCAGCAATATCTTTTTCCATCCGTCTCCTAGAATAATGGAAATAAAACCAAAAATAAACAAATGGGACCTAATTAAACTCAAAAGCTTTTGCACAGCAACGGAAACCATAAACAAAATGAAAAGACAACCCATAGAATGGGAGAAAATCTTTGCAAACAATTGCAACCAACAAGGGATTAATCTCCAACATTTACAAAGAGTTCAAGCAGCTCAATATAAAAAAAAAAAAAACCCAATCAAAAAATGGGCAGAAGACCTAAATAGACATTTCTCCAAAGAAGATATACAGATGACCAAGAGGCATATGAAAAGATGCTCAACATTGCTGATTATTAGAGAATGCAAAACTACAATGAGATACAACCTCACACCAGTCAGAATGGCTATTATCAAAAAATCCACAAACAATAAATGCTGGAGGGGGTGTGGAGAAAAGGAAACCCTTCTACACTGTTGGTGGGAATGTAAACTGGTACAGCCACTATGGAGAACAGTATGGAGGTTCCTTAAAAAACAAAAAATAGAACTACTGTATAACCCCACAATCCCACTCCTGGGCATATACCTGAAGAAAACCATAATTCCAAAAGATACTTGCACCCCAATGTTCATTGCAATGCTGTTTACAATAGTCAAGACATGGAAACAACCTAAATGTCCATCAACAGATGAATGGATAAAGACCATGTGGTACATATATACAATGGAATATTACTCAGCCATTAAAAAGAGTGAAACAATGCCATCTTCAGCAACATGGATGGACCTGGAGACTATCATACTAAGTGAAGTTAAGTCAGACAGAGAAAGACAAATATCATGTGATATCACTTGTATGCAGAATCTGAAAAAATGATACAAAAGAACTTATTTACAAAACAGAAACACAGACTTAGAGAACAAACTTATGGTTTTGGAGTGGAGGGAGGGTGGGGAGGATGGATAGGGAGTTTGGGACTAGCATGTACACACTTCTATATTATTAGTTTTTGAACTTCATTTCTCCTTGTAGAATTTTTACACCGATTATTTTGGCTTGTATTATATACTAATGTGACATGTGTGATATATTTATTCATTTACACAGCAAATGATCATTGAGGATAAAACATTAGATACTGCACTACACCCTAGTATTTCAGTCCTCATAGAGCTTATATTCTAGTAGGGACAAGACAAACAATATAAAAGTAAACAAAAAAATACATATATACTCTGTAAAATAGTAATAAATGGATAAAGAAATGGTGAGGAACAGGCTAAAGGGGAGAAGGAGTGCTTCTGATCATGGAAGTGCTAGAATGAGCCTGCAGATATGTAAGGGAAAGATGTTCCAGGAAAAGCAGATTCAGTGTATATTAGAAATGGAAAGAAGGCTTGTATAAGAAGGAAAATGGTAGAAGATGACATCAGAGAAGTGAGTATGGTGCCAGATATTATAGGACTTTTAGACCATTGTATGGAACTTGGCTTTTATTTTAAGTGACATAGAAAACCATTTATTTGATTGTTTGATTAAAAGAGGTATATAACCTTTCTTGTAACCAATCATCAGTGCTGTGGGTACACGCCTAAAAGAATGAAATCGGTTAGGGGCTATTGCAATAATGCAGTCAAGAGCTAATTGCAGCTTGGATCTGTGATATAGTAGTAGTTGTGGTGGCAAATGATTGATTCTGGATATATTGAATATAGAAGCAACAAGTTTTGATAATGAATTAGATGTAGTGGTAAACTAGAGTGGAGTCAAAAATAACTCCATAGTATTTTTCCAGAACTAATGGAAGGATAGAATTTGCATTTATAGGTTAGGGAGAATGATAGAATTTTGCTGTTTCAAAATGTTAAGTTTGAGTTACCTGAGATTAAACCCAACAGGTCTGAATACTTACTTGATGGATAGTAGTCAAGGCAAAATGCTATTCTGAAATTGCCTGCACTTTCTTTTCCCGTGGTTTTGAAGGTAGAAACTAGCCTCTTTTTTTTTTTTAAGGCATCTTTTCCCTTCTTCTTTACAGTAACCATACTATCAAGCCTTTTTATTCATGCAAATATAAAGGAAGTTCTGAATATGGGATGGTGTCCAAAGACTGATGCTTCTGATTGAGATATTACGCATTTTGTTTAATAATGAACTAGATCTTCATTCAAGACACAGGGGCATCTCTGATAAGGTTATTAACTATATATGTTTTTTCTTTTTTTTTCCTTCATTCTTTTTCATTTGTCTGGAGACAGGGCATCTTGTTGGAAGTTGAGTCCTTCTAATCTATGAATCTATAGAGACAGATTTTAAAAAGGAGAATATTGTTCAGGCTAAATCCAAGAAAAAGGGACCTCTAGGTGGGTTCTAGCCAGTGGACTAGAGGAAAAATGAGACCTGATTATCTGCTTTTTAGATTTCATTCTATGGATTGTAATTCTTTTATGTTATCTTCAAACATCTGATAATTATTTTTAAACAAGATAGGTTTGTTTTAGGTGTAATTTGGGGAATTAAGAGAATATTTTGAAGCATAATAGAGTAGGAAGAGCTGCAGCAACTTGGATAACTACTTACAGAAACAAAAGAGTTAAGTGGAGACACTTCAGAAGGATAGTTTTGTGGGATGCAAAGACACCCATCCTGGGGAATTCTCAGGAATACTGGGGTGGTGGAGTTGACTCCCTTCAACATGAATGATGGTTTCTCATGGCATATTATTTGGATATTAAAGTGAAGGCTTTGTCCACACACACTCCACTACTACCTTCCACAGACACCTATTACCAATTCAGATGATTAGAGATATTATGACAAGTATATTTATCATATAACTAGCTGTTAATAAACTTTCTTATTAAATCTAATAGTTCTCACTTGATTCTCTAGGGCTTCTGCATGTATAACTGTGCCATTTGAAAATTTTTATACTTTCCTTTTTAAGAGTTTTATCTCTTATTTATGTTTCATTTATTCATGCATTGGCCAGAAATATCCAGAATCATATTAATAAATAACAGCAATTGCAGACATCTTTGCTTTCCTCCTGGTTTTAATGAGTATGATTTTTTTGTGCATCATCATTAAGTTTCATGTTGGCTCTTGATTTAAAGTACATATTTTACACAATTTTAAGGAAATTCACCTGCATTTTTTTATTTGTTAATATTATTAAAGATTATTAAATGGCATTCAGGTTCTCTTGAGGTAATATTTTCTTATTGATCTGATTGATCAATAAGATTAATTAATTAATAAAATTGATTAATTAATAAACTAAATAAATTCCTAGATAAATCTTATTTTTTTGTGGTGGATTTTAATTGTTTTATATACTTTTAGCTTTGGTTTCATGTAACAGAAACTCACATGTAAGAGATTGTTAAAAAGGGAGGAAATTTATTGACATGTAATGAAAGTGTGTAACTGGGAAGAATAAAATAGCCTGATAAGCCAGATTTCTTCATTTTTTCACTCTTGTGACAAAAGAGTAGGGAGTTCTGGTCTACAGCTTCAAAAAAGTACACATGACAATGTAAAAGATTTTTGTATAAAACAAAAACAGAGTACTGTTAACAGAGGTAGTGGTAAGGGATACAAGGCAGGCAAAATTTTAAAAAAAAATGTAGGACAAAATTACATGTATATTAAATATAATGCAGACTTTGGCTTGCTGATAGTTTATTTAGAATGTCCACATTTACACTGAGTGACATTAGTCACGATATTTTTGGTTATCTTTTCAAACTTTGTATAAAGATTAATATAGCTAAATAGAGGGCTCTCTGTCTGTCTTTCCTTATTTTCTTCATTCCCTGAGACATGTTATAGGCTGATAATCATGTTTGAAAGTGTGAAAAAACTCACCTAAAGAAACCTCTGCGTCCATGGCCTTTTGTAGAAGTAATTTTCTTCAAGATTATAGGTCCCTTTAGGTTGAATACAGAGTCTATTTTAGTTATTTATGTTTTCCAGAGGACTCATTGAATTTAATTTGCAAATGAATAAACAATGAATATAATGAGAAGTTTAGATTGATAAATTGAATTTATTCAAAATCAATTAGAAAGTTAATAAATGCAAAATTTTTAAAATAATTATTTAAATATAGTCAATATTTGTTCACAATTTTACTTTTTATCTATTTCTTTTCTTTTAAAGCATATTTCCAGGTACTAGTCCATTTTACTTTATGTCTTTGTTCTATATATTGTCTACTTTCTGGTTAATTATTTGTATTACATATTTTTGCAGTTACATTTATTATTTACTTCTTGAGTTTAATGCTTAGATTGTGTCTTTTTTATTGGTGAAAATAAAGTACTGCAATTTTAAGATATGAGTTCATTTGTGAATTCATAGCTCATATGTTTTTACCCTTCAACCTACTTGCCTTCAACGTATTTTTAAAAAATATACTGATGGCAGTTTTTAAACTTTAAACTTTTGTAAACTTGTTGCTCTATGTAACATTATTGTGAATAGCACAGAATTATTACTTGAACAGAGCCTAGAACATACTAGCACCATATGCATATTATTATTTGACCAAATATATGATCTATGTTTTTAAAATATTCAGTAGATCCTAAAAATAAAATAAGTTTATTTTATTTGTTAGTGAAGTAATTTGTTATATATCTACTACTTAATTTTATTTTTATATTATCTAAGTGCATTTCTCTATTTATTTTGATTGCCTGATTTGTCATAGGCTGAAAGATACTTGCTAAACATCTCCCAATTAATTTATATTTCTTTGAATTTTTCTTGTATGCTAAAATATTTTGTTTTATTTATGATGCAGCTATATTATTTGACGCATAATTATCACTGATTCATTATGGATTATGAATACAAATTTATTTTCTCATAATATTTTATCTTTCTTGAATTCTACTTTGTAGGATGTTAAAGGTTGAATTGTTTCCTCCTCAAAATTCATATGCTGAAGTCCTAATCACCAGTACCTCAAATGTGACCTTATTTAGAAATTGGGTCATTACAGATGTAATTAATTAAGAAGAGGTTGTACTGGAGTAGGGTTGAAACTACTCCAATATGACTGATGTCCTTTTATGACTGATGAGAAAGTTGGACACAGACATGCATGCACAGAGAGAATGCCATGTGAGGAAATACAAAAGACAGCCAAATTTACAAGGGAGGAATGACAAAGGCTACCAGAAGCTAGAAGAGAGGCCTAATATAGATACTTCCTTAGAATCTTCTAAGGGAGTATGACCCTGCTGACACCTGGATTTTAGTCTTCTGGCCTTCAAAACTGTGAGATAGAAACTTTCTGTTTTTTAAACCACCTAATTTTTGGCACTTTGTTATACAGCATAGAAAACTAATACATAGAATAATATTTGGGGCATTATTGATTTTTTTTCCTTTGGTTATATTTTTGACTTCTCTCATATGTCACATTCTAGATTCTTATTTGCAAACTTACAGTAAGGTACAGATTTTGGTCTGAATAACTGAAAGATGAAGTGGCATTTGTCAAGACGGGGAAAATCAGAAAGAATAATTGGAGGGGGAATTATTAGTATGGTTTTTGATATGTGAAATTTTCAGATACTTATTAGGCAATCCAGTAGATTTGTGGATTATATTTGGATATTTGATTCTGAGGTTCAGAGGAGATAAAATTTGACATTATCAGGGGCATGAATATAAATTCAGAACAGAAGAAATCTGAGAACTGAGGTTTCTTTACATATTTCTCCAAATATGTAAGTAGGAGAGATGAGGAGAGTCAGCAAAGAGACTGGGTATAAGTGGCAAGTCAAGAAGAAAAATACCAAAAGGGAGTCCTGAAATCCAAATGAGGAAAATGATTGAAGGAGTTGCAAGTGGCCAACCATCAAATGTTGTTTCTAAGTCAAGTAAGGTGGTATAGAGAATCAACATCAAATTTAGCAAAGAGGAGCTCACTGTTGACCATGACAGTGGCATTTTTGTGGAGAAATAGGAAAAAATGATTTATTGCAGGGGGTTCACATGAAAATAAAAGGAGAGGAATGGGAGGTGGTGAATATAAGCAAGTTCTACAAGTTCTAGTCTTTGCTCTAAGAATTAACAAAGAAATAGAACAGTAAGTAGACAGGAATGTAGACTCAAGACAGATTTACTTCATTTTGTTTCATTTGACTTTACTAGAAGATCAACACTATGAGTATATGTTGATGAGAGTGAGGTATTAGAGGAAATAATTGATGATGCTAGACACAGAGAGGAGAACTGCTGCCACAATGTCCTTGAATGGTGAGCAGATGTGAAAATAAGGGCCCAAGCAAGCAGACCACCATTATGAAAGAGCACAGACACTTCATGTGAAGGAAAGGGGAGAAGGAAGAGTATACGGGAAAAAGTGCAGGTAAATTTCAATAAAATAGGAATAAAGATCTTTAGATGAGGGTGAAGACAGAAGCTAGTGTTGTCTAGAAGAGTGTGAGCATATGGACTAGTGTAGCAGTTCTAAAAATGAGATTCAATAACCCCAGTGGGAACAGTCCCAAGACTTTTTCAGGGTTTCAGAGATCCTCCCTTTTCTAACTGCATAATACTGTATGGTGGAGTTTTCTTCATATGACTGGACCAAACAATAACACAGAAGATGATATGAGAATCTGACTGTCTTTTACTAAGGCATACATTAAGAAGATATTTGC
Source organism: Physeter macrocephalus (assembly GCF_002837175.3). Lineage (NCBI taxonomy): Eukaryota > Metazoa > Chordata > Mammalia > Artiodactyla > Physeteridae > Physeter > Physeter macrocephalus. Next base: position 9,041,051 of record NC_041219.1, on the reverse strand, counting down.
AAAAATGGAAATAATGTCACTCATTACTAAGTTTTTGCTTTCAAAAATACACTTATTTCTCATAAAAGTGCTATTTCACAAGCTTTGTATTGATTAATTACTGAATCATACTAGAATACTAGTCTTATTCTAATTAAAAAATGTGTATATTTACAACAAATACTACTAATAATAGTAATTTGTGGGCATCAACAATATACTGAATATTGTAATAAACAGCATGTAGTTATTTACTCCTCAAACAGGGATTCAAATATTTTCACAATAAGTTTACATTATTAAATTTTGACATGATATAAGATATGTCAAAACGAGAAGAAAAAAAGCATCAAAACTCCTTTATATTGTCAAGCAATATTGTGAATGACTTGCAAATGGGCAAGAATGATCACTAGGTGTCTTGTCCACAGTGCTCTTCTGAGTTCTCCACTTTCCATTGTCTTTTAAGCTATTTGCAGTTTTATAAATTATAAAAATATGTTTGTAATGCAAATTATTATTGTCCATATAAACATAAATAAATGTTATTGTGTCTGGTGAAGATGCAACTGATCACTGCCTTGTGAATATTGACCACATTTGTGTCTACTTATAACTTCATTTCAGCATTCTGGATTGCCTGAACATGTGTGTTTGAATTCTCCTTTGCATTGGTTTTAACATCATATTGGTTTCCTCACTAATTAATGAGCTAAATGAATTGTTGACAAGTGTTTATTTTATATTTTTATTAGACACATGATATTATGTTTAAAAAATTATTTTCTAGTAATATTTTGCCAAAATATATATTTTCTTCCAATAAGTCAAAAATACAATATTTTATAAAATGATACAGAAAAGACAAGTGGTTCTCAGACATTCACAGAACACTGTAATTTCCCTGTATTTCACAGTCTGAAGCTCAACATACAAATGCATTTTGGGTGAAGGGGGGATGTTGGTGGAAAGGGGAGGCTGAAAGTTAAAGACATTCAAAATCGAACAAAAGTTGTTTCTGATCTTATCATTTCATGAGAGGGTATTCTAGCAGCAAAATTTAAGAAGAGTATAAATTTAAAATAAAAATAGCTTTTTAATAAAAATAGTTTATATTTGAGAGTGTTTTTTTCATCAATTGTATTTTCTTCACCTCACTGCACACAGGTGAAAACATTGTCAGAGGTTCCCTTTGGGCCAAGGACCAAATTTAGAAAAACTGAGATTTAACAAAATACTTAGATGATTAAGGCTTTCTCTGACTTGCTTAAATTAACTATATGCATATAATTGTATCCGCTGTTTCACACTGCATTGTAATTATCGTTCTTCTCCAGCAGACAGTGAGTTTCAGAAGGTTATTTGTTAGAGACTTCTAGCTGTCAAACAAAATCCCTTTTTCCCATCTTCCTTGGCAATAGGTAGAAACTTGGCTGTCTATCTATATTACATTTCTAGTCTCCCTTGCAATTAGAGTTGTCATGTTTGCTAAGTTTTTGCAGATGGGAGGCAAGCAGATATAAAGAGTGCACTTCACTGAAGGTCCCTTAAGAGAATGGGCATGTCTCTTACATAATCTCTCTTTACTTCCCACAGCTACAATCTAGATGTAGTGGCTACCTAACTGTGACAATGTAGTTGGGGATGGTGAAAAAAGATGAAAAGAAACTGGGTTTCTTAATAACAATGTGGAACACATCTCTCTGCTATCTTAGAACTGTTACACAAGAGAGAAACAAGCTTCCATCTTCTTTAAGCTTCTTTAACTTGGCTTTCTGCATTATGATAGCCTAGGCTTAGGCTAAATAATAAAAGATGGAACTATATTTTTATTCATTTTAATATCTCAGGCTGGGATGATGATTGGCATATAAATACACAATAAGTGCTTCTCAAATTAATAAATGACTGTTGTCATAACTGCATGAGAAATACATTGGTATGGTCATTTAAGTGGGGTTTTTACTCAATTATAATAATTGTTACGTAAAGATAATATTTGATGTAACACTTAGCATTACAAGGCCTTGTTATATATACTAAATAATATAATGCTTATAATCATCCTTTGTTTTGGAAATTATGATGATTATTATTATGTTCATTTACAAATATGGAAATTGAGGCTAAGAAGTTGTGACTTTCCCAAGGTTGAACAGATATTTATGGTGGATACTGAATTTGAACCCCACTATATTAATATTAATTCATTCAGAGGATAATATTTAAGTAGCATACCATATTTGGGTAAGTGGCCATTTTAACACAAAGATTTATGTAGAAGTTTGATCAATCCCAATGTATATTTCTCTCAAAGGCTGCACTTTCAGAGACAAAGAAATTATCAAGATAACTTTTACAATCCAATCTGCTCAAAGCTTAATAAATTGATCCACTCTCCTCTTACCTCACCTCCCTTACACAGTCATTTCAAACCCATCACATGGTACAAAATAAAATACTTTCTTCTGGAAACATTTCTGATCCCTTCTTTACAAAAGTGTGAAATTTGAGATTGAATACATGAGGGTTAAAAACATATCAACTGACCACATGGAGTTAACTTCTTGATGGATTCTGATTCTATTATTTCTATGACTGAAGCATTCCAAACCATCACGACTTCTCTGCCCACTTACTCTTTGGACAATGCTATTCTTTTCTCTGAATCATATTTGGAATACTTCATCTAGTTTGTTTCTTAATAATACAAAACATGGTTCTTTCACTTATTTATAAGGGAAATAAAGAGTAAATACCCATCACAGTCAAAGACTATCTATTTGGCATGGGTTATACATTATTTCCACAATATTTGGAGTATACTAGGCATTTTTCTTTGTGAGTTTATTCTCTTTCATCTATTGATTACAAATACTTTTTTTTACTCGCTTGTACACAAGATGATATATCATATCTTGAAATAAGCTTTCATTATTCTTCCTGTATAATATATTACCTTTATACACTACCTTCATCATTGCAACATGTATTTGCATATTTTAACTCTCCACATGAAAGCTTAGCAATATGATTTTAGCAATTCCCATTTGAATTGCAATTTCAGCGTGATTCAGGAGGCAGTGAGAGCATCCTCAGCCAGGCAGGTACACAATGGCAAAGTATTACTTCCAACACTGTAGAGGCAAGGAGACTTCTAGGTTATTATTGGCTTTAATTATCACTCCCATAAGCTGTAATATTCTTTACTTGTGGTGAAGCAGCATCTACAGAGTGTGAAATCCTTCCCTGCTTTTGAAAATATCCAAGAAATGAACTGAATCACTTCAAATCTCCTATAACAACTGAACACCCACTGATAAGTATAAGCAAGGGACAAATTTATCATCACCAATAGAAAATAGGCTTTTTGAAAGTGAGATTTGAGACATCTAACTGGTTGCTTACTACCAGCAGTGATCAGCAAAACCAAATCCACTTTCTTTTTAAACTCAGAGACATTTTATTTTCCCCGATTGGTATTCAAGTCAACAAAAAAGCACAGTCTTTTTTTTTTATTTTTGTGCTTTATTTATTGCTATAAAATTTAAACACTAAAATATCAAGATAAATGGTTCTCATAGTTACAACCATTAATTTCCAGTCCTACTCTCATCCACAATGTCTGCTTTTTTTTCCTTCTATCAGGTGCTTCCAGTACAAATCAAACCTGAGGATTTGAATAGGCTCCATTTAGTCTCTCTTCTGAAGGCGCAACTCACATAATCCTGATTTCTTTGCCTCTTAAGGTAAGGCTTATATAAACACTCTGCACAAAGACATATGCTATTCAGCCTGAAATCAGTGCACAGTGATTCACTTCCCAATATTACCTCAGGTTTTCAGCAAGTCCTTTGGTTCTCATACTAAGACCACAGTGAATTTCCTTCTAGCTCCATGCTCTGAATTTCAGATCTAAGGGGAAAAGGCTATTAAAGGAAGATAATAGAAAAAAGGAAAGCAACTATATGTAAGAGTTTCGAGATATTTGTTAGAAACTTCTCATTCTTTATTTTAGCTGTCTAAATAATATGCCAGAATTTTATTATAAACTGAAAGATTCAAAAATATTTTTAAGCTTAGTAAATTTACTTTCAAAATACATTTAACATGGCTATTTAGCCTAAAAATCATCATTGACAAAGGACATCAGATTTCTTCACTTATATTAATTCTTTCTGAGAGTTGGAAAATTTTCTCCAACATGGTATTTTCATTTCTAAGTCTAAAAACTATGATTGACTTATTACTATATTAAAAATTCTGTAATTGTCTTTAATGTAGCAGGTAGACAATGATATGGCAAAAACATATGAACACAAGACTGTGATTTACTGATGTTCAAAGTTACATTTCTTGTGTGTGCCTACAATTTTTAAATCCTTTCGTTCTTAAAATTATAGGTATGAAAACCACAAGCTAAATCAAATCAGAGAAAAACAATAACTGTGAAATCAGTTTCTTTTGCTTTGACTATCTTGTTTCTACTGATGTTGGAAATGGAAAAAGTTGTAGTGGTTTTATAAATGATAGAGTAGACTTGATCTTAGAAACAGGAGATTTTAAAGCTTCTCTTCTTAGAGAAAAATAATTTTATTTTTACCTTCTCATGTGAGTGGACTTTACCATAGAGCATATTAGCAATCAGAATACTTACAGAAACTCTACACATTTTAATTGCATGGTTATTCATAAAGATGATTTTGATAATCATATATATTTCATAAAATTGTCTATTTCCTGTCTTCTCTGTATTTTCAGAAACAATTTTTCTAACATAGTATATGACATAGCACAGTATTGCATTATAGGTAGTGTATGGATTTCTAGGGGTAAAAAAAATCGTATGCGGAAAAGATAAATTAAAACATTGCTAAATGACACCAAAGGGAATAATTTTGCTTTAAACAAGTATACCAAGTGAATATGTAGACTATTTCCATAATTTAGACTAACACTTTCCTATTTCTTAGAAAATAATTCAACCATATATTAGATCGAGTAATTTAATATCATGAACATTTCAGAATGGGCCATTCTCTTGCCAGCTTTCTGAGCTGTGTTCTAACAATGGCAGGTACCCTTGTTGCTTACCATGTAAGACTAAATATGCAAATATTCTCTGTGTTATGGCACTTTAGGGCACCTAGAGACTTACCATTTGTGCTATTATGATAAGAGCCAGAAGCCAATTTCCTCCAAACCATGTTTTTTGAGATAGAGAACATTAGCCAGGAGCAGTCAAAATGACAGGGCAGTAAGTATATGAACAAAATGAACATCCAGCAAAGAAGTTAAAGGAATACGACTGCAATAAAAACTGGTAAAAACTGCCCAGTTATTTAGGTGGTGGACTATCTTCGAGTTTTAAACACTTTGAGAGAGAGTGTGTGAATTACTGTTCCAATTCCGTGGTAGTTTTTGAGAGAAATAGGAATATGACTAGACTGCATTTGCTCTTGAAATACTTTCAAATCTGGTCTGGCTGAAATAAAAATGGCATGAAAATGTCAGCTGAGCCTTTGAAGATTTAGGTTATGCTGCTCTGAGATTTAGGTGATGGCAGATATCAGTAACCTAAGCAGTTCATTTCATGCTCTGATTTCATCTTCAAGGGAAACTATTTTAGACTTAACTCATAAGAAGAATTAAGAACCCTTCTCCTAATAACCATGCTGTCAAAGACCAAATTAAGTGGAAATGCTTAATTAGGATTTCTAAGGGAAGAAGATTTTAGGGAAACAGTTCAAAAATAGAACTCAAGTCCAAATCCACAACGCTTTCATTTTAGTTCTTTAGTTCATTCATCCAATACACATTCTGCTATTGTTGTTTGCTTTAGTATAACTGGCACATTTAAACAAAGACATTATCTTGAACGCTAACCAATTTTGGAGTTGTAGCAAGATGAACTTTTCACTTATTGTTATTACTAATTTATAGCAAAGAAGACTAATAGAAGTGACTAATAACACTGGATGAGGTGTTTTACAAAAAAACAAATTATTATTACTTAGGCCCCCTTTCACCTTTTGGGTCCCTCACTGCCAAATGAAAATTCCAGATTCAGAGAATAATAAGAGTTGAAGAATGAGTAGTTCATGGATATGAGGACTACGTTCCTATCCTGTCACTCAGGCTTACATGGAAAATAGTGGGACAAAATACAGTAATTTTTCGAACAGTACCTATACAGCAAAATAAGAAGGTACCAACATGTTAGAAGAGTTATGTAGAGTTGACATTGAAAATGGCTATTTGGTGTTTGGTATATGAAAATTTTCAAACTATAATGTTAGATTTCTTGTTACTTTTTTTTTTCTTAACATCTTTATTGGAGTATAATTGCTTTAAAATGGTGTGTTAGTTTCTGCTTTATAACAAAGTGAATCAGTTATACATAAACGTATATCACCATATCTCTTCCCTCTTGCGTCTCCCTCCCTCCCACCATCCCCATCCCACCCCGCTAGGTGGTCGCAAAGCACCTAGCTGATCTCCCTGTGCTATGCGGCTGCTCCCCCACTAGCTATCGGTTTTACATTTGGTATTGTATATATGTCCATGCCACTCTCTCACTTCGTCCCAGCTTACCCTTCCCCCTCCCCATGTCCTCAATTCCATTCTTTAGTAGGTCTGCGTCTTTATTCCCGTCTTGCCCCTAGGTTCTTCATGAACATTTTTTTTTTTTTAGATTCCATATACATGTGTTAGCATACGGTATTTGTTTTTCTCTTTCTGACTTACTTCACTCTGTATGACAGACTCGAGGACCAACCACCTCACTACAAATAACTCAATATTGTTTCATTTGATGGCTGAGTAATATTCCATTGTATATCTGTGCTACATCTTCTTTATCCATTCATCTGTCGGTGGACACTTAGGTTGCTTCCATGTCCTGGCTATTGTAAATAGAGCTAAAATGAACATTGTGGTACATGACTCTTTTTGAATTGTGGTTTTCTCAGGGTATATGCCCAGCAGTGGGATTGCTGGGTCGTAAGGTAGTTCTATTTTTAGTTTTATAAGGAACCCCCATACTGTTCTCCATAGTGGCTGTATCAATTTACATTCCCACCAACAGTGCAAGAGGATTACCTTTTCTCCACACCCTTGCCAGCATTTATTCTTTGTAGATTTGTTGATGATGGCCATTCTGGCCAGCATGAGATGATATCTCATTGTAGTTTTGGTTTGCATTTCCCTAATGATTAATGATGTTGAGCATTCTTTCATGTGTTTGTTGGCAATCTGTATATCTTCTTTGGAGAAATGTCTATTTAGGTCTTCTGCCCTTTTTTGGATTGGGTTGTGTGCTTTTCTGATATTGAGCTGCAGGAGCTGCTTGTAAATTTTGGAGATTAATCCTTTGTC
>NC_041219.1:9009504-9032851 GCF_002837175.3 Physeter macrocephalus | reverse complement strand
CTGTGGCTCAAACTTCCAAAACTATGTTGAATAAGAGTGGTGAGAGTGGGCAACCTTGGCTTGCTCCTGATCTTAGTGGAAATGGTTTCAGTTTTTCACCATTGTGGATGATGTTGGCTGTGGGTTTGTCATATATGGCCTTTTTTATCTTGAGGAAAGTTCCGTCTATGCCCACTTTCTGGAGGGTTATTTATCATAAATGGGTGTTAAATATTGTAGAAAGCTTTCTCTGCATCTATTGAGATGATCATATGGTTTTTCTCCTTCAATTTGTTAATATGGTGTATCACATGGATTGATTTGCATATACTGAAGAATCCTTGCATTCCTGGGATAAACCCCACTTGATCATGGTGTATGATCCTTTTAATGTGCTGTTGGATTCTGTTTGCTAGTATTTTGTTGGGGATTTTTGCATCTATGTTCATCAGTGATATTGGCCTGTAGTTTTCTTTCTTTGTGACATCTTTGTCTGGTTTTGGTATCGGGGTGATGGTGGCCTCGTAGAATGAGTTTGGGAGTGTTCCTCTCTGCTATATTTTGGAAGTTTGAAAAGGATAGGTGTTATCTCTTCTCTAAATGTTTGATATAATTCGCCTGTGAAGCCATCTGGTCCTGCTATGATTCTTTCCTTCTGCTAACTTTGGGGTTTTTTTTGTTTGTTCTACTTTCTCTACTTACTTTAGATGTAAGGTTAGGTTGTTTATTTGAGATGATTCTCGTTTCTTAAGGTAGGATTGTATTGCTATAAACTTCCCTCTTAGAACTGCTTTTGTGCATCCCATAGGTTTTGGGTCATCGTATTTTCATTGTCATTTGTTTCCAGGTATTTTTTGATTTCCTCTTTGATTTCCTCAGTGATCTCTTGGTTATTAAGTAGTGTAATGTTTAGCCTCCATGTGTTTGTATTTTTTACAGATTTTTTTCCCTGTAATTGATATCTAGTCTCATAGCATTGTGGTCAGAAAAGATACTTGATACGATTTCATTTTTCTTAAATTTACCAAGGCTTGATTCCTTGGTGTAAGTGAGGTGTTAAAGTCTCCCACTATTACTGTGTTACTGTCAGTTTCCTCTTTTATAGCTGTTAGCAATTGCCTTAATTGTTGAGGTGCTCCTATGTTTGGTGCATATCCATTTATAATTGTTGTATCTTCTTCTTGGATTGATCCCTTGATCATTATGTATTGTCCTTCTTTGTCTCTTGTAATAGTCTTTTTTTTAAAGTCTATTTTGTCTGATATGAGAGTTGCTACTCCAGCTTTCTTTTGATTTCCATTTGCATGGAATATCATTTTCCATCGCCTCACTTTCCGTCTGTATGTGTCCCTAAGTCTGAAGTGGGTCTCTTGTAGACAGTATATATATGGGTCTTGTTTTTGTATCCATTTACCAATCTATGTCTTTTGGTTGGAGCATTTAATCCATTTACATTTAAGGTAATTATCGATATGTATTTTGCTATTACCCTTTTCTTAATTGTTTTGTGTTTTTTATCGAAGGTCTTTTCCTTCTCTTGTGTTTCCTGCCTAGAGAAGTTCCTTTAGCATTTGTTGTAAAGCTAGTTTGATGGTGCTAGATTCTCTTAGCTTTTGCTTATCTGTAAAGGTTTTATTTTCTCCATCAAATCTGAATGAGTTCCTTGCTGGGTAGAGGAATCTTGGGTGTAGGTTCTTCCCTTTCATCACTTTAAATATGTCCTGCCACTCCCGTCTAGCTTGCAGAGTTTCTGCTGAAAAATCAGCTGTTAACCTTATGGGGATTCACTTGTATGTTATTTGTTGTTTTTCCCTTGCTGCTTTTAATATGTTTTCTTTGTATTTAATTTTTGATAGTTTGATTAATATGTGTTTTGGCATGTTTCTCCTTGGATTTATCCTGTATCAGACTCTCTGTGCTTCCTGGACTTGATTAACTATTTCCTTTCCCATATTAGGGAAGTTTTCAACTATAATCTCTTCAAATATTTTCTCAGCCCCTTTCTTTTTCTCTTTTTCTTCTGGGACCCTTATAATTTGAATGTTGGTGTGGTTAATGTTGTCCCAGAAGTCTCTGAGAATGTCTTCAATTCTTTCATTCTTTTTTCTTTATTCTGCCCTGCAGTAGTTATTTCCACTATTTTATTTTCCAGGTCACTTATCCATTCTTCTGCCTCAGTTATTCTGCTATTGATCCCTTCTAGAGAATTTTTTATTTCATTTATTGTGCTGTTCATCACTGTTTGTTTGCCCTTTAGTCCTTCTAGGTTCTTGTTAAACGTTTCTTGTATTTTCTCCATTCTATTTCCAAGATTTGGGATCATCTTTACTATCATTTTTCTGAATTCATTTTCAGGTAGACTGCCTACTTCCTCTTCATTTGTTTGGTCTGGTGAGTATTTACCATGCTCCTTCATCTGCTATGTGTTTCTCTGTCTTCTCATTTTGCTTAACTTACTGTGTTTGGGGTCTCCTTTTCGCAGGCTGCAGGTTCATAGTTCCCGTTGTTTTTGGTGTCTGCCCCCAGTGGCTAATGTTGTTTCAGTGGGTTGTGTAGGCTTCCTGGTGGAGGGGACTAGTTCCTGTATTCTGGTGGATGAGCCTGGATCTTGTCTTTATGGTGGGCAGGTCCATGTCTGGTTGTGTGTTTTGAGGTGTCTGTGAACTTATTATGATTTTAGGTGGCCTCTCTGCTAATGGGTGGTGCTGTGTTCCTGTCTTGCTAGTTGTTTGGCATATGGTGTCCAGCACTGTAGCTTCCTGTTTGTTGAGTGGAGCTGGGTGTTGGTGTTGAGATGGAGATCTCTGGGAGATTTTTGCCATTTGATATTACATGGAGCTGGGGGGTCTCTGGTGGACCAATGTCGTGAACTTGTCTCTCCCACCTCAGAGGCACAGCCCTGACACCTGGCTGGCGCACCAAGAGCCTGTCATCCACACAGCTCAGAATAAAAGGGAGAAAAAAAGACAGAAAGAAAGAAGAGAAAATAAAATAAAATGAGATAAAATAAAGTTATTAAAATAAAAAATAATTATTTAAGAAAATTTTAAAAGTAATTAAAAAAAGGAAGAAAGAATGAAGAGAGCAACCAAACCAGAAAACAAATCCACCAATGATAACAAGCACTAAAAACTATACTGAAAAAAAAGGACAGACAGAACCCTAGGACAAATGGTAAAGGCAAAGCTATACAGATAAAATCACACACAGAAGCATACACATACACACTCACAAAAAGAGAAAAAGGGAAAAAAATGTATATATCATTGCTCCCAAAGTCCACCTCCTCAATTTGGGTTGATTCGTTGTCTATTCAGGTATTCCACAGATGCAGGGTACATCAAGTTGATTGTGGAGATTTAATCTGCTGCTTCTGAGGCTGCTGGGAGAAATTTCCCTTTCTCTTCTTCGTTTGCACAGCTCCTGGGGTTCAGCTTTGGATTTGGCCTGCCTCTGCGTGTAGGTTGCCTGAGGGCATCTGTTCTTCACTCAAACAGGACGGGGTTAAAGGAGCAGGTGCTTCGGGGACTGTGGCTCACTCAGGCCGGGGGGAGGGAGGGGTACGGATGCCGGGCGAGGCTGTGGCAGCAGAGGCCGGCGTGACATTGCAGCAGCCTGAGGTGCGTCGTGCGTTCTCCCGGGGAAGTTGTCCCTGGATCACGGGGCCCTAGCAGTGGCGGGCTGCACAGGCTCCCGGAAGGGGAAGTGTGGATAGTGACCTGTGCTTGCACACAGGCCTCTTGGTGGCAGCAGCAGCAGCCTTAGCATCTCATGCCCGTCTCTGGGGTCCACGCTGATAGCCGCGGCACGCGCCCATCTCTGGAGCTCCTTTAAGCGGTGCTCTTAATTCCCTCTCCTTCCGCACCGGGAAACAAAGAGGTAAGAAAAAGTCTCTTGCCTCTTCGGCAGCTCCAGACTTTTTCCCGGACTCCGTCCTGGCTAGCCATGGCACACTAGCCCCCTTCAGGCTGTGTTCACGCCGCCAACCCCAGTCCTCTCCCTGGGATCCGACCTTCGAAGCCCAAGCCTCAGCTCCCAGCCCCCGCCCATTCCGGCGGATGAGCAGACAAGCTTCTTGGGCTGGTGAGTTCTGGTCGTCAGCGATCCTCTGTGTGGGAATCTCTCCGCTTTGCCCTCTGCACCCCTGTTGCTGCGCTCTCCTCCGCGGCTCCGAAGCTTCCCCCCTCCGCCACCTGCAGTCTCTGCCCGTGAAGGGGCTTCTAGTGTGTGGAAACCTTTCCTCCTTCACTGCTCCCTCCCACGGGTGCAGGTCCCGTCCCTATTCTTTTGTCTCTGTTTTTCCTTTTGCCCCACCCAGGTACATGGGGGAGTTTCTTGCCTTTTGGGAAGTCTGAGGTCTTCTTCCAGGGTTAAGTAGGTGTTCTGTAGGAGTTGTTCCACATGTAGATGTATTTCTGATGTATTTGTGGGGAGGAGGGTGATCTCTGCGTATTACTCCTCCGCCATGTTGAAGCTCCTCCCCCCTTGTTACTTTTTAAAATCCTCTTCTCTGTATGTAAGGTCCTCATCATCAAAGTTCTGCCTAAATGTCAAATTTCATGGAAGGCTCCTCAGATCCCCATAGTCGAGAACTATATTTACCTAAGCTCCTATAGTCTCTTATTTGCACCTCTTCCATAAAACTCTAACAATCTACCAAGTCCTGGAGCCATTTACGTCTTTCTTTGAGTTCCCAGAGAGCAGAGACCATATCTTTCTATTATTTTATCCCCAATATAGGGTTTGCACATATATCAATTTCTCAGTAATTTTGCAGTAAATTAAAATGTTTTGTACTTGTTCTTTTGCATAAAAGTAAATATACTTAGAAAACATGATAGATTCTGTCCATAAACAAATAAATATCTTCTAAGAATTTTTAAAAATCAGAATTAATCTCAAGACTTAGTCAACTAGAGAGAGAAATGTTTCAGCTCTGAAAATGAAGCATTAAGATCTAAAACGAAAATATCCAAGTTTTCCAGTAACATGTTTAGAAAGTACATTTTAATGTATTTTCTTTTATTCTTTTCTGCTATGCTTATTTTTAAAGAGTAGATATTATATTTTATCTTTTAGGTAGTAACATAACATACATGTTTCCCGTGCCACTAGATATTCTTCATAAATATCTTAACAGTAGCAGTCTAATCCATCCTATTGGTATAGAATAATTGACTTAGTTACACTTTTTGTTGACATTGAGTTTTACTTTTCCTATAGTAGATATTTTGAAGAAGAGTGCAACAGATATTGTATTAAATAATTAAAAACATTATTTTAAATCTTAAATTATTAGAAATAGGACCTTCAATTTATACACGTGTGTATATATCTATTTGTGAGTATACTGTATATATACTATACTATTTTAAGTATATTATATATATGATATATTATGTGTATATATATATATATACATAATTTGGAGAAGCAGCATAGCTTAGTGTTTAAAAATGTGGATTGTGGAGCTAGACTACCTGGGTTTGAAATCAGCTATCTAACTTATTGGCTGAATGTCTTTGGACAAGTTATTTAATTTCTTTGTGCCTTTATTTCATCATTGGTAGAATGAGATAATAATAATACCTATACATCATGTTTTGTTATAAAGGTTAAATGTTAATGTTTCTAAAATGCCTAAAACATCTGTCCTGTAAAAAGCTGTATATTCATTTGTTAAATTGATATAACACCAAAATATTATCAATAAGGAAGGTAAAGAGTGATATACAGAAATGATAAATCTCTGCTATCAGTATCCCTCCTTTAAACAAAAACCCCAACGCCTCAGAAATTAAAAGAGAAAATAGTAATAGTAGATGCACCTCATGAGCATTGGTCTTCCTTTTTGTTTCTGTCACTTGAAATGTTGCCATAACTAAAGATTACATACTTCAAACATGTAAGAAAATTGCTCAACATTTCAGAAAACTACAAGATAAACCCTGAAATGTAAAATATAATTACTCAATTGGAATATGGCCAGCATTGTGGGGAAAGCAAAATACCACTGTCACTATAGGAAGTAGAATAGGAAAACTCTTAATTCAGTAGTAGAAATGGAACTTAAACAGAATGACAAAACAGGACAGCCAAGAAATATAAGGAATGTATGCCAAGTAAGGTATAAAGGAGAAAAAATGATACAAAGTGAAGCCCAGAATTTGTATTTAAATTAATTTGTCTTAGAAAATATGAAAAACATCACTGTGTTACAAAAACAGTAAGTTGAGAGTATATCTTTTTTTTTAACCAATACTGACATTTCTGAGACTTCAGTATCCCATAAACATGGAATAGGTTATACTTTACTAAATGCAAACAGTTTTCTGTTAATTTAGCTTAATATTTCCCAACCCAGCCATATTGACATTTTTGATTGGATAATTCTTTGTTGTGGAACACCATATTGTGCAATGTAGGATATTTAGCAGCATACTTAGTCTGTACCCACTAGATGCCACTAGAACCACCCTACTTACGACAAACAAAAATGTATTCTAGACTTGCCAAATGTCCCCTGGAGGGGAAAAACTACCCCCAGTTGAGAACCACTGCTGTAACCAATTAGAGAATGAAACAATCTCAGGTTTGAATGACAGCTGAGAAATCACATAGTTCAGTTCTTAACACATATTCTCCTTATTACTAGATGAATCAGTTTTCATCTAGCACCCCCTTGAATTGTATCTGTGATTAAGAACTCACTTTCTCACACTCAAATTTCACACTCTCTGTTGTTTAGTAGTTCTATCTTACATCCACTTCTCTGGGGAAAATTTTACCTTTTATATTTCTGTTTTATTTCTGTTAAGTCTTCTTATTCTTATGGGCGGAGGGGAATTCCTCTTTTTCCTTCCTGAATACTCAAATACTCCTATGTCATAGCTTTTAGCCTCTCCCAACAGTGTGCCAGTAGAGACACTAGTAAACAAATTCTCCAGATTCAGTGTGAGCTGGGGAAAATACACTCTGAAGTATGACGGTACTTTAATCTTCTTTGTTCCAGACTCTATATGGAGCCTGAAATCATATGACTCTTTTCAGAAGCCTTATCAAACTGTTCAGTCATACCAAACTGGAAGACAAGAAAATACCCAATCATTTCCATTTGCTCTGCTACTATATTTATTGCATGTACTCTATGCTTGTAGAGCTCTTAAAAGAAAAGGAGTTCCAGAGACAAACAATAATTTTATAGTAACTAACAATTCTCATTTATACTTCCCTACAGAGGAGATAGTCAAAACATTTAACAGTGGGGAGGACAATAATTTTATAATAACTAACAATCCTCATTTATACTTCCCTACAGAGGAGATAGTCAAAACATTTAACAGTGGGAGGGTCAGAAGCACTGATCAATCAAAAAAGATGCCACCAGTGAAACTGGAATCCTGCCATAAAGAACCAGTAAACTCACCTCTGTACAAACCAACTAAATACCAGGCAACTCTCACAGGTGATTTTTTTAAAACTGATTTCAGGACTCTGTATCAAGTTCCACTAATTTTCACTTATTCTTTCATTCTGTCCAGACTGTTTTGAATCTTGACCATTACTTAAGGTAAACAATGCAAACTAACTCTTTTAATGGTAACAGATAAAAACTTTGACTTTGCTTAGAATGAGGAACCTAAAAGAAACACAGGTGAAGTTCTGGGGGTTCTATTAGTTAATATTGCACCATCGACTCCAGTCACATGGAAATGTACCATCCTTGTTCTTCTAACTCCAAACAAGACTGTAAACCTACTGTGTCGACTGTGTGTTTTTCTTCATGATTTTCCTAAAACTCCGTCTCACACAGGGCTTCTTAGCAATCTTGGTATCTTCCAACTTTTACTATTCTTACTGTGGTGTGAGGCGGTCTTTACCAGTCAGAGTTGTTCATGCTTATCACATTTATTCCTCAACTCATTTTTTTAAAATCCTAAATCAGTTTATAGTGTCATAAAATTTAAACAAATTGTATGCCAGGCTTTTTCACAAAATTGATCAACATATTTTTTATAGACAAATTACCACACTGTCTGCTTGAGCAGCACAAATAATGAATTAACAATTAAATATAGAATTTATATGCTAAGTATTTTATTTTGTAATCTATAATCCTTTAAAGCATTTTATTATACTTTATATCCTTCCCCCTCCAAAAGTTTGGGGATTTGATATGCTTACCATAAGTTATACTGAAAAAATTAGTAACATATAAATAGAAAACCAGATCATGGAGAAAAAATTTAAAAGATCAATACAAATTGCTAATCTGAAGTCTCCTAAAGCTACAAAAAAAATTAGTTTTCTTTGTATTTCCAGTGCCCAGCTTAGTATCTGGTATCTAGAAATGATAATAAATGTCTGCTATATAAAAGATGAGTTCTTCATACTGGAAATATTCATAGCATATCCAGGTTTTACTATAAATTTTATCACCTTGAATTTTCATATTTTAGGAAATAAATCCTTAGGAGTTTATTTAGGAACTATATTTTATATTTTATAAAAATAATTTTTAGCAAAGTGAATTATTAATGAAGCATGGATTTGTAAAACAAAGTATTAATGGATGCTATTAATTTCTTTCAATGATAATATAATTAATTCTAATAATTTGATTAAAATCATAAACTCTTATAATTAAATTAAGGCAATTTTTTGCTATAGAAGATCTAGAGGATTGTTCTCCAAACATTGATTAAACAATCCACTTTCTAACAATATATTTTGTTAGAGTTTAGAGACATTAAACAGAACCCACTTCATTACATTTCTACTAGAAAATTTTCTTTCTGTTTTTTCTCTAGAGTTTAAGCTTAATCTAACAACATATAACAATCTCTCTAGTTTTGTTCTCTGGAGAAGAACAGAGTAAGTTCTTATCCCTGTTTGCCAAATCTAGTTTATGTTCAGAAATCCTGGGAGATGGTGGTGGTGGATACATTTTAAAGATATATATATATTTTTTTTTTTTTCCTTAAATCACATCCCCTGAGAACTGTGATATAGCAGACCTGACTTTAGAGCTCTGAAATGTGTATTTGTGAATGTCCTCTTGGTCATACTGATCATCAACCTACACTGGCAACCACTGGTCCATGCTATCAACTTCATATCTTAATGGTGAGACCAGTACATTACTTGGGAAGGGCATTTGGTATTGAAATTAGAAAACAGAAGAGAAAACAGAGTTCATCCTAAGTATATGTAGACCATTTTGAAAAGAGTAGCAAGGCAGAGACTTCAATTGTGGAGATATCTTAAGAAGTAGATTTTCTTTTTTGTGGTAAGCCTATTGATGAGATCTTGCTTTCTGCAGAATAAGAGACTGAAGTGCAATTTTCAATAAAGTTGATTCAATTCAACACATGAAATAAAACACTCTTCTTCAACAGATGGATTTTGATGACCTTATTAGAAACTCTGTAGGAAAGACCTTTTGGTGACTAAATCTATAGCTAGTTCCTGATGAAAACTTATTTGATAAATAAACCATTATGAAGTTGAATTGCAAAACTCCAGTGGCCTGCTGGAATTCCCTCTTTTGGAGTCTTGTCTGAGTCAGTTCACACTAAATTTTCCACAAGTATATTAAGTGAAGAATTTGGGTGCATATCACAGGGAATATCAAAGAGTGTTTCTTACAACTAAGATGGAGAATTAATAAATATAAGTCCTCCTTCTTTCCCTGACACCAAACTGGCTTTACAAAAGCAGGCAAATTACCTTATTACACTTACGTGCTTTGTTGTTTTTTTATCTGAAAAACAAAGGAATTAAAAGAAATACATTGAATTATTGAGCATATTTTTTAAAGTTCTTACTATATTAAGCATTCAGATAGATATGAAAGGATTTACAAATAAGACCAAAATAGAGCCCCTAAACCAAGGAGAGTAGTAGAAATCAAATGTCATATGCATCAATATTTACAATTCAGCATAAAAAGGAATATATGAAATAGAGAGGTGTGAAAAAATGCTGTGGAAGTTCTAAGAAGAAAGATAGTATTTTTGCCTTGGGTTCCAGAGAAGGTTTCTTTGTACTACCACTTGAGGAATAAATAGGATTATCCCATGCAAAGTTGGGTGAGATACTTTATGAAGAGGGAAATTTCTGAACAAAGAGATAGAATAGAATATCATTTGCTTGGGGATAGACAGTTTGGGTTATGTAAGGCTAGAGAGCAGTTACAATCACCTTCAGAAACTTACTATACTAAGGGAATCCATTAATGTATGGCAACTTTATTATCTGGCGTTGGGAGACAGTTCAGAAAAACTTTACTTTTTCCAGCAAAAGTAAGCATGTGTTTAAAAGCATTGAGATGTTGATTGTTAATGGGAGGGAGGTTGTGTTAATAAAAGGTTAAGAATGGGTTTAAGAATTTTCAAATACATCAGTGGTTTTCAGGTTTATTCTCTTGATTATTTTATTGACAAATAAAATCTTATCCAGAAACCCTATAAAATATCAATAAATAAAAGTGCTGCTGCTCTGATTGAGAGAGAGAGGAGAAGGGTGGGACTCAGAACCACACAGGAGGAGCAACCTGCTGGATTAGTAGGCACCCCTGAGGAATGTTATGTTTACTCAGAATACATATTGAAAACTGTGGGTAGAGTGACTGGGAACAGGATGATGCTATGGACAGAAATCAGATCAGTAAGAGGAGCAAGTTGTGGATAGAGGTTAATAAATTTGCTGGTCACACTGAGGTACCAAATTAACATTCAATTATAAATGCCTAAGAGGAGATGGAGTGAGAGCTAAGGGGAGAAGTTGAGGTGAGGGATATCATTTGAAAGGATTGCTGACATCCTAGTGAGAGATAATATTGCCAGAAAAGGTGCACAAAGAGAAGACAAATGGGTGAGGTCCAAGGCTTAGGGAATGCAGTAATTCAAGGTGTAGGAAGCAGAAAAGAAGCTGAGAGTGGAACAGGGAGAGAATAAGGGATGAAGCAGGCAAATGTCAGGTCACTGATGCTTGAATTACAGCTGATGATGCTTGTAGAAAATAAGGAATGGCATTTGGTTTGTTGGCTGGTTTTGTTTATTTGTAATTTGTAATTTATAACACTTTAAATATGATATGAATAGACACAAAATCGCTTGCTAAAAAAAGAAATAACATGTATTTAGGAAACACAGTCTTGTTTACTAGATTAATTCATGAGCGAATGGAAACATTCCTTCTGGCTTGAATTTGATGCAAGGGAGTCAGACTATACACCCACCAGTGAAGGCAAAGAGAAAAACCTTGAAAGCAGAAAACAAAAAAACACCATTACCATCTTGATTTGTATTAGATTTATTGAAGTCAGAAACTTTTTTTTTTTTAGAATGAACATGTGTCAAAAATTTTACTCAACTTATTGATGAGGGAACCAAAATGATGGCAGTAGTTGTTCAAAGGAGGAGGCAATGAATTCAGATTTAGACTGTAAGTTGTTCAAAAGGAGCCAAAATGAATTTGCTAAGAGATTCAAAACTGGGCAATGTCCTACAGTCACTAAACCATAACTGTTTGGGGTTCTTTTTCTTTCTTTCTTTCTTTTTTTAACATCTTTATTGGAGTATAATTGCTTTACAATGTTGTGTTAGTTTCTGCCATATAACAAAGTGAATCAGCTATATGTATACATACATCCCCATATCCCCTCCCTATGATTTCTTTTGGGGAGTCCAAAATGTTATATGTTTAAAATAATTTCCAAAGAAGATCATGACTAAGTGCCGTAAAGAAGCAAAAAAAAAAAAAAAAGAAAACTGAGAAATGATACCAGATTGGAAGATTAGATCAATGCTGATCACCAGAGTTGAATGAACTCCCAAAGCTTCTAATAGTTATAGGATTATTCCTGACTATATATTTTTATATTGGCAATGTGAATATTTCCTTTTTATATGTAAAATGTGCATGTGCATCTGCCTCTACACACATACATGCAAACATACACACACATACTCACAAAGGCTAATTTCTATTCTAAATGGCATGTACATTGATCATCATTGTGTATATAATATTTTCTAATAAAGTTTTATGAATTTTAAGTGCTTTTCTGATGTTACATGTTACTAGAGTAGTGCCAGTACTGCAGATCATGAAAAATACTGGGTAATTTATCTGCATTAGCTAAAGATTTAAAAACTGTGTTGATATTAACTCTTTGTATTCTTGATAATAAAACACTATGTCACCAGACTTATCAGGGTGGGGATGAGATGTATGTCTTTCTTATATGGCATTCCTAAATTCTGTATGGTAAGTTTGAAAATGCACTTAAATATTTCTAATGTCAAGAGTGACAACGTTTCATTGCACATCAGTTCTCTGTTAGATCTTTTCTCCCACAGTTGGAAATCATGCCATGTGACAATTTTTAAAATTAGTTTTTGTGCCTGCCCTAATAGATCTTGTGCTTATAGAGTATGTCATAGTCTTCTATATTATTCCATGTTCTCCTCCATGAATACTTAAACTGTTTTTCCTTAGCACAGTCTACTCATATTAAAACTGTTATAACCAAATGTTTTGCATTTAATTCTCTTTCCAAAACAAATTAATACATAAAAGGGACCATAGAGCAGCTCTAGAAAAGAGAATAAAATTATCAAAAGAAACAGCATATGAAAAGAATTATATAGAAAATACAGGTAAATATCCCATATCATAAAAGTTCTAGAAATGACTAACTTACTTGAATGTAAAACTATAAGAATGAAAGGTAGCTTAACGTTATTGACCTAAATTAGTCCAAAGTTTTACTGATCAGTTAGAATATTTAAAGATATTTCAGAATAAAAATGCTTTTCCGTGGAACTAATTTCACTTTCCTCCATGGCAACAACAAGTTCTCCCTGAGGCAGCATCTCCTCATCTTGCCCCAGCTCCACCAACCATGCAAAGTGTGTGAATGCACTTGGCAACCTCACAGCTTCACTCCTGGGAATTTTGTATACTTGGCTATAGGTGGTTGTGTTTGTGATATTGAACTTAATATATTGAGAATGCATTCTAGAATTGTAATTAATTGTCAAAATATAAGCAAATACAATCAGAAGATAAATGTGTTTTACTGTATACTACATCTATGACAAAAACACAGCAGCTGCACTTGCAAGTAGAGATGTAATGCAAGGTATGTACCATTAGAAAGAAAAATGTATTAAGTACTAATGAAGTACTCCAGTATAGGCTAAAAAATTAAAGATGGCTGAGTTGATATTACATTTAATGATACACTTTTTCCTAATTTAAAAAAAAATTTTTATTGGATTATAGTTGATTTACAATGTTGTGTTAGTTTCTGCTGTACAGCAATGTGAATCACTTAGTATATATACATATATCCGCTCTTTTTTAGATTCCTTTCCCATATAGGTCATTACAGAGTATTGAGTAGAGTTCCCTGTGTTATACAGTAGGTCCTTATTGTTATCTATTTTATATATAGTACTGTGTATATGTAAATCCCAACCTCCCAATTTATCCCTCCCCCCTAATTTTCTTCATTATGTGATGCTAATGGAGGTGAAGCATGAAAAGACAACTAGGGAATCATGGGAAATAAAGAGTTTTTGATGAAGTGAGCCCATCCCAATATTATGTGTCCTTCTACAGGTACTGAGTTATTTCTTCAAAACCTGTGATTTTGCACATACTTCATATCCCTCAGCCTGTGATGTTCAGCCTTCATTCTGTGACCTGCCTCTCCTACTCAGTCTTCAAAGCATGGTTCAATTACCCCATTCTCTGAAAAACAGTTCCTGATCGTGTCCTATCTACTTTTTACTGAAATAGCAATGACCTACAACCTACCTCTTATCCTTGCACTTGACTCTCTTATAGCATCTATCACATTGTGTTATAATTACCCATGTATCTCCTGTTCTAAACACTGAGTACCTTAGGAGTAAGAGAACGGTCTTTATGGAAAACAACCAGCCAAGCTCTTGGAGTATAGTAGGGGCTCAGTAAATGCTCAGTGAATTATTGAAATGGATTGTCATTAATTATTCACTGCATCTCAGTTTCTCATCTGAGCATGATGTGACTGTCCTAGTTGATATCTAAAGTGCTTCCTAACTCGAAAATATAGACCAGTTGTGTGAAATTCTGACCCCAGTATCTCCATTAACACTATTGACCACCTTTTCTGAAAATTTTATCATTTTGCTCTGAGACTACTCTTCTTTTTTGTCTCTCAAAAGGGATCCTTCTCTTGATTTTTCATGTTGAATTCCAGTATCCAATTTAAAAAAAAAAAGCTTAATTTGCAGTTGCTTCCTGCTCTCTCCCCATCTTTCAATCGCCAGTTCTTTATCCATTATTTCAAAGCCTATATCCCCAGTCCTCAATACACATTGTCAGTGAGAAGTTATGTTTCTGAAGAGCAGTTTTTGAATTCTGGCCTGCTTTTGAATTCTGACTGTAAATAGGAATACTGTTTAGTGTCCAACTCAGGGTCATTGTGAATATTAAATGAGATCTTACACATAAAGTGCATAGCATGGGGCCTGGTATAAGATAAGCATTCAAGAAAAGAATAAGAATGTCTGCATAAGGTACATATTCAATAAATGCTTGTACCTTGTATGTACTTTGAAAACCATGGTAGTTTTAGATAGAACCCACAGTTGTGAATGAAGCTTAGTGTTATTTATAGTTGTGGCAGTTGAGTTTGGAAATAATCTTAGGCAATCCCTTAACCTTTCTTAATGTTTCTTAAAAAGGCCCCAGATTAATGGTTCAGCCCAAGTAATCTGGTAAAAGAAAAAAAGCCTATCAGCTGACTTGGTTTATTTAGGCTCATCTAAAGCCCATTTTAGAAAGGAAGCACTATTTGTGTGACTTCATCTCAAGAGACAGTCTATTCATAAGGATACTTTCTTAAACTGATAATAATTCAGGTAGCTAGAATTTCAGCATAATAGTATGAATTCAGTGGAGATAGATTTTTTTTTTTAAGTCTTGAAAATTAATAGTTGATAGGAATGCTATAATATCTAAAATCTAAGGCAGAGTTTCTTTATTTCACTTAAGATTCATTTTTGGCATAATCAATATTTTTTAAATGAAAGTTTATTAACCCACTATCATGGCAAATAAGATGTGATAAAAATACCACCCTGAAAAAGACTTCCAAATCCTTTAAAGCTACATCTTCCCTTTTTATTAAAAAATTTTATGAAGGAATTATACTAAATGTATTTTAATCTATCATTTCAATGTATCATTTTAGAAATAGCAAGAGAATTTGCCATTTGTCAAACACAAAATACAATAAAAACATCCCATAGAGTTAAGCACTAGGGGATAATGTCTATTCAGTTCAGGTTTTCACTTCCATTTCTAAAAACATTCTCCATCCCTCCCTATGACTATAGGACTTCTTTTCCATGCTATCAAACATAGAGGCAGATATAGTATAGCCTTAATGTTTCAGAACTTTTATAATAAAATATTTTATATTAGACATTTTTTCCCACAACATCATTAAATTTGCTTCAGAATTGCTATGGGCTTAATACAAATTTAGAAAGCAAAAGGAAAACATATTACTCCATGTACTGCTCCATCAACTGTCAACTATGGGCAGGAAAACTAATGGCAAAATGCCTTTTTATTTTCAAACTAAACTCAGTTCACTCAGAAAACACATTCTGACTCTCTCAATACTTTAAACTTTTCTTTTTATATATTTATTGGAATGCTTATTTAAATTTATTTTGAATTATGAAAACCTCAATAAGATAAGAAAAGACTAATGTTTGCCATCAAGTGTTCCAAAGAACAATAGTTAAGAGGGATGTTAATAGATAACTACTTAAAAAACAAAAAACAAATGTTTCATGTTCAAAAAGGTTTTGGAAACTCTGGGTCAAACAAAATAAGATAGGTTTCTTTACTACAAAATATGCAGAGACTTTAATATGGTAATTTGTATTATGAGTCTCCAAGTTATAAAAAGCAGCCTTTCTCAAGAAAAGATAATGGAAGCTTTTTTCTGTTAAGCTAGTTTTCTTTTACTTGTTCATGAATCAAATAACTACTGATTTGAGTGTTTACTATACTTTCTCTTTTCTGCAGCTTACATTCTTATATGGCAGAGAGAGAAACAGACACACAAATTGTGTTAAATGTTGAGTCAAGGGCAGATGATATAATGGGGAAGGAGGAAAAAAAGTCACATAGGATCTCTATGGAGATATGACATTTGAGTTGAGAAAGAAAATTCTAGCCAGAGGAAGCAGAGGCAAGAAAGGGTTAAGTGCATCTGTGTTGTAGAAATAGAATGGAGAATACTACAGCTAGAGAAGAACTGCACAGAGGGAGTAAGAGATGAGGTTGGAGAAGGACACAGACAGATCATTTAAGACATTGTAGGTCATGGTAAGATGTTTAAATTTTAGTATAAAAGCGACACAGTGGGACTTCTCTGGTGGTCCAGTGATTAAGACTCTGTGCTTCCGCTGCAGGGAGTGCAGGTTCGATTCCTGGTCAGGGAACTAGTGTGGTCAGGGAACTAAGATCCCACATGCTGGGCGGTGTGGCCAATAAATAAATAAATAAATAATAAACGCAACACAAAGCAAATGGCTAGTGATGGTAATGGTATTGAATGTAAGCTCTATGAGGGCAGATACGTGCAGCCAGCCACAGAGCCTAGAAGGGTATCTAGCCCATAGTACGCATACTATAACGTTTCTTGAATTAAGACCCAGAAAGTGATGATTCTTAGCTAGAAAACAGAGATTTAATATAAAACAAAAACAGGAATATCCAATTTGGCAATGGTTTATCACTTATGAATAATTCATATGAACTATTAAAATTTCAAAAGAGATATAGAAAATGGTTTCAGTGAGAGCTCATTCTGAATATATCTGTACAGTTTATAAATGACTTTAGTCCTGGATTTATAAAATTATTAAGGGTCTACAGAGGTTGCTTTTATTTTTCAGATTTATTTCACTGCATTTTATTGGTGAGTTAAATCTTATGATGCATTTCTACATACTTGGAGAGTCTCAAAATTCTTAGGATATTTACTTAGTATATGACAAAGGTCTACTCCATTTGCAGAGAGGTAATCTGTAAGTAAATGAGAGATTCTCAAGAATACAAACTGTTGCTAAAACAGAATTTCTTAGGAAAAATATGTTTTATTTTAAGTAAACTTTTCTAAGTTACCTCAAGTTATAATAACATCCTTTATATCAACTACATAGTTTACTGTAAAATATTTTTGTAAATATACATATTTATATGGAAATTTTCATGCAGGTACTTTACTGTGTAAATATGTAAAACGGAGGTGGAGAAAATATCTAATTGCACATTAATACCCTTCCATATTTGGTCTAAACATCTTTAGCTAAAATTACAATATAATCACATGTACATAAATGTTTAGTTTACCAATTATAGCATAATTATTATCATGTTTATGATGAAAGTGATATATGAAAAGATATTTTCAATAGTCTCAGAATCATGAATCTGCTTTTCTTATTAATTATAGCTAATTCCAAAGGTTGATTACAAACACAATTTTAAGTCCTAACTTCATATACTTAATGTTTATTCAAAAGGCACTATAATTTTTTTTAACCAATAGGAAATATAGGTTTAGGGAAAACATTTAAGTGTTTGAAGATGGAAAATTAATATTTATTTTTTATGCATACTATAGTTTTGGTAGATAAAGATCATCTCAATTGTGCTAATTTCTAACCATCACCACCTGCCTTTTAAAAAAATTTTTAGATTTAAAATTATATAATTTTTGACCATGTTAGACTTAAATAGTTTAACTTTAGGATTAGTGCTGATCCACAATGAGGTCAGGAATATAAACTGTAATTATCACTTTTAATTACCTGAAAGTTTTTTTTTTTAGTATATGTGCTGCCGAAGCGAGCACCTGAAAGTTTTTTTCAAGAACTGAGAGAAACAATAAGGTTGCCATATTCACCAAATTCAGAAGAGCCATTATAAAGTCAAGATCCTAGACCATTATTGAAGTAAGCATGAGCTAAATGACATAAAATTTTAATCCCAAAATATTTGAGTTTCATTTAGATATCCTTAGAGTTTCACTTGGTAGGCAACATCAGGTAGGTCTTTTATCTACCAATATTGCTTACGTATTTTTTATAGCTAGTCTTGTCATTTGAACACAGGAGACAATTTTAACATTGATGGATCCTGAATGTGGATGATGGAAAGTCTTGGAAATAGGGATAGTAATCCCTATTCCCAAAGGTTGTTGTGAAGTTTAAATTAAAATAAAATGTATTATGTGTGTTAATGTACTTTGCATATTCTAGATGCTCAATTTATTTCTTCCTATTATTAAATGAAACAACTAACTAATAGGACCTAGGAACTTCTCAAATAGTTGCTTGGGTATAGAACAGATACACTTCCTTCAAAGTCCTTCAGTGATGCTTCCTGTGGAATCATTCCTGGGAAGAAAGAAATTCTTCTAGAGTTGCTAGTACCTACTCTCCAGTAGATAACATCTATTCTTTTATATACATACATACATACATATACAAGCACACACATATCATATATCCATATATCCATTATATCCATATATACACAGACACATATATATATTTGATATCATTTGCCAGAGGTCTTGAAAACACCAGTAGGTGACTCTGCCCACTTGTGGGATGAGGGTGTAATAATTAACCAATACCATTCTGTTGATTACTGGGTTGCCTTTTGAAGATCCTCCTGTGCCCCAAAATTTGAGTGCCTCAAACTGCAGAGTGAAGCAAAGAATCCAAATAGAAACCCCAGGGCAAAAATTATTCTTCCTTCTGTAGAGAAACTCCAAAGAAATTTTTTTAAAGTAATTGCCTTTAAAGATAAATAATCATCTTAAAGATCAATTACTGGTAGAAATGATTAAGTGTATTTATTATGTGTTATTAAAATTAGAAATGTTAACTCTGTGTCTATTTTAACAAATAAACACATTCTAGAGTGAGTGTAATCAGGGAGAAGTAAAATTGGAGAGTGAGTAGGGTAAAGGCTTTTATTTTAAAAAATGAAGTATCCTTTTAGGAATTTTAAGTACTTAGTGATAGAAGGACAGATAAGACAGTGCTGTGAGGTTTCTTCCAACCCCAATAATTCTGCCTTTGGAACTTATTTTGAATAAAATAAACAGTATTAGTAAACTGAATGAAACCATTTGGTAAGAAAGTCACATTCTGAAATAAAACATATACTGGACCTGAAAATATGGAATAACAATGACCTCTTATGATGAATATGAATTTTTTTGAGAAGACTAATACAGGAGAATCCAGTAAATGCATTTAGACATTACAACCCCTTTTTAAACAAAATAGGAAATGGAAGAAAATCACTTTGGGAAACATGGTTATATCTAAAAAGTGAACAAGTAAAGATATCCTCCTTCCAGGAAATATAAAACTAAATGCCTTGCCACAAATTACTAAAGTTATACAAATTCAAGATGAATAAATAAAAAAAAATAATACTAAGTACCTTGATCAATGTTTTCCCCAAGGTCAGAAATGAGCCAATAAATATTTTGACAGTCAATAAACTGATGGATGAGGAATTATTACAATTTTAAACAACTTTTTTAGAAAAAAAATTTTGAAAAAATCAAATAGCTGTATCTTTCACATTGGGAAAATCACAGTTAGAATATTAGACATTAATTCTGAAGGGCTCATAGGTTTTACCTTTCAGATGAACATAAGCTATAGGTAGTATGGATGGCAGGCTTCTGTTTTCATACAGGTCCATACATTCACTCCTCTTCATTAAGGGAAAACAGGATATAGATAAGGATTGGTTTTGGATACCCAAATTATCTCCATCTGCATCTTGATTTTCCTCTATGAAAATCCAATTACAATATTCTATTTGAATAAAATATTCAAAAATAATTAACAATAGTTATGCTACAACCCCATGTGCTCAGAAAAAAAAGCCATCTGTAGTTATCTATTATGGCCAAATAGGTACTATAATAACTGAATATCAGCTTTTCTTCTACTAAAATATAGAAGTAAATTATTACCACAGCTTATGTCAATTCCAGAGGGGTTTCCAGGTTCATGTATTTAACTTCCTCCTGAGTATCACAATTTGATTTTCCAAAATGCCAACACATACCAAACACGCACATAACTTAATGCATATCTAATTCACAAAAACTTATGCTATTTTTTTTTTTGTTTTGTTTTTTTTTTTTTTTTTTTGCGGCATGCGGGCTTCTCACTGCTGTGGCCTCTCCCGTTGCGGAGCACAGGCTCAGCGGCCATGGCTCACGGGCCCAGCCGCTCCGCGGCATGTGGGATCTTCCCAGACCGAGGCATGAACCCGCGTCCCCTGCATCGGCAGGCGGACTCTCAACCACTGCGCCACCAGGGAAGTGCTATTCCTGTGATTTTTATTTAGAGAATAACACTACCATCCAACCCGATTCAAAATTTAAACCATTGAACAGATCAGAAGCTAAGGAATCATGCTTGGTATTCCAGGGATAGGGATGGGGAGGCAAGGCACAAGTAGAGAGGAGAAGCTGCAGAAATTTTCTAGAGGCAGTTCGCTGAGGACTTGTAAACCATCTTAAAGTTTTTTGAACTTTATTCTAAGCATAATGGATAGCACTGTGATTTTAAGACTACAGTATAAGGTATGCTAAGATCTAGTTTTGCGTTCTTAATTTTTCAACATTATTCAGTGTTGCTGATATGTAAGTTGTTTCAGTATCCAAATGTTATTTTCAACCTATTTTTTCTAGATACGATCATTGCTATTTTTATATGATGAATTCCATTTCATCCAATTTTGCACATATTTGTAACTTTCTTATGTACAATTTCATTCTGTGCTCTCCATGGACTTTGAAATACCTTCGTTTTAGCAGTGACTAAACGTTTTATGACCTCTCCATCTACCTGTTCTCCTAGCTTTAAAATATTAAATGGCATAAAGCATATTATCTTTTCCTTCAGTATGTTAATTCCCATATGTTTATTACTTTCAAGCAAGCTTTTCAACACATTAGATTCACAGAAAAATCATAATCGTCAGTGTAATTTTAACAGATATATATGAAATAGTTCAGCGAATTTTTTCTTACGTATACATCATAGTATATTTATATAATATACAAAAATCATTTCATATATGATTAATATTTCTTTATAGGGTAATGCTTTCAATAAATTTTAAAACTTCACCTTGCTTATTTGAAATGTAATGCCAAGCAGTATTGTCTTCTTTTTTTTTTTTTTTTTTTTAACATCTGTATTGGAGTATAATTGCTTTACATTGTTGTGTTACTTGCTGCTGTATACCAAAGTGAATCAGCTATACGTATACATATATCCCCATATCCCCTTCCTCTTGCATCTCCCTCCCAACCTCCCAATCCCACCCCTCTAGGTGGTCACAAAGCACCAAGCTGACCTCCTGTGCCATGCGGTTGCTTCCCACTAGCTATCTATTTTACATTGGGTAGTGTATATATGTCCATGCCACTCTCTCATTTCTTCCCAGCTTACCCTTCCCCCTCTCCGTGTCCTCAAGTCCATTCTCTACCTCTGCGTCTTTATTCCTATCCTGCCCCAAGGTTCTTCAGAACCTTTTTTTTAAAATTCCATATGTATGTGTTAGCATACGGTATTTGTTTTTCTCTTTCTGACTTACTTCACTCTATATGACAGATTCTAGGTCCATCCACCTCACTACGAATAACTCAATTTCATTTCTTTTTATGGCTGAGTAATATTCCATTGTATATATGTGCCAGATCTTCTTTATCCATTCATCTGCCAATGGACACTTAAGTAGCTTCCTGGCTATTATAAATAGTGCTACAATGAACATTGGGGTACATGAGTCTTTTTGAGTTATGGTTCTCTCAGGGTATATGCTCAGTAGTGGGATTGCTGGGTCATATGGTAGTTATATTTTTAGGTTTTTAAGGAACGTCCATACTGTTCTTCATAAAGACTGTATCAATTTACATTCCCACCAACAGTGTAGGAGGGTTCCCTTTACTACACACCATCTGCAGCATTTATTGTTTGTGTATTTTTTGATGATGGCCATTCTGACTTGTGTGAGGTGATACCTCATTGTGGTTTTTATTTGCATTTCTCTGATGATTAGTGATGTTGAGCATCCTTTCATGTGTCTGTTGGCAATCTGTATATCTTCTTTGGAGAAATGTCTATATGGTCTTCCGCCCATTTTGGGATTGGGTTGTTTGTTTTTTTGCTATTGAGCTGCGTGAGCTGCTTGTAAATTTTAGAGATTAATCCTTTGTCAATTGCTTTGTTTGCAAATATTTTCTTCCATTCTGAGGGTTGTCTTTTCGTCTTGTTTATGGTTTCCTTTGCTGTGCAAAAGTTTTTAAGTTTCATTAGGTCCCATTTGTTTATTTTTGGTTTTATTTCCATATCTCTACAAGGTGGGTAAAAAACAGTCTCTCTGTGTTTTATGTCATATGGTGTTCTGCCTATGTTTTCCTCTAAGAGTTTTATAGTGTCTAGCTTTACGTTTAGGTCTTTAATCCTTCTTGAGTTTATTTTTGTGTATGGTGTTAGGGAGTGATCTAAGTTCATTCTTTTACATGTAGCTGTCCAGTTTTCCCAGCACCACTGATTGAAGAGACTGCCTTCTCTCCATTGTATACCCTTGCCTCCTTTGTTGTAGATTAGTTGACCATAGGTGGGTGGGTTTATCTCTGGGCTTTCTATCCTGTTCCATTGATCTATATTTCTGTTTTTGTGCTAGTACCATACTCTCTTGATTACTGTAGCTTTGTAGTATAGTCAGAAGTCAGGAAGCCTGATTCCTCCAGCTCTGTTTTTCTTTCTCAAGATTGCTTTAGCTATTCGGGGTCTTTTGTGTTTCCATACAAATTGTGAAATTTTTTGTTCTAATTCTGTGAAAAATGCTGTTGGTAGTTTGATAGGGATTGCATTGAATTTGCAGATTTCTCTGGGTAGTATAGTCATTTTCACAATGTTGACTCTTCCAATTCAAGAACATGGTATATCTCTCCATCTGTTTGTATCATCTTTAATTTCTTTCATCAGTGTCTTATAGTTTTCTGCATACAGGTCCTTTGTCTCCTTAGGTAGCTTTATTCCTAGGTATTTTATTCTTTTTGTTGCACTGGTAAATAGGAGTGTTTCCTTAATTTCTTTTTCAGATTTTTCATCATTAGTGTATAGGAATGCAAGAGATTTCTGTGCATTAATTTTGAATCCTGCTACTTTACCAAATTCATTGATTAGCTCTAGTAGTTTTCTGGTAGCATCTTTAGGATTCTCTATGTATA
>NC_041219.1:9007385-9009250 GCF_002837175.3 Physeter macrocephalus | reverse complement strand
ATTTGAGATGTTTCTTGTTTCTTGAGGTAGGATTGTATTGCTGTAAACTTCCCTCTTAGAAGTGCTTTTGTTGCATCCCATAGGTTTTGGGTCATCGTGTTTTCATTGTCATTTTTCTCTAGGTATTTTTTGATTTCCTCTTTGATTTCTTCAGTGACCTCTTGGTTATTTAGTAGCATATTGTTTAGCTTCCATGTGTTTGTATTTTTTTACAGTTTTTTTCCTTTAATTGATATCTAGTCTCATAGCATTGTGGTCGGAAAAGATACTTGATACGATTTTAATTTTCTTACATTTACCAAGGCTTGATATGTGACCCTAGATATGATCTATCCTGGAGAATGTTCCATGAGCACTTGAGAAGAAAGTGTATTCTGTTGTGTTTGGATGAAATGTCCTATAAATTTCAATTAAATCAATCTTGTTTAATGTGTCATTTAAAACTTGTGTTTCCCCATTTATTTTCAGTTTGGTTGATGTGTCCGTTGGTGAAAATGGGTGTTAAAGTCTCCTACTATTATTGTGTTACTGTTGATTTCCCCTTTTATGGCTGTTAGTGTTTGCCTTATGTATTGAGGTGCTCCTATGTTGGGTGCATAAATATTTACAGTTGTTATATCTTCTTCTTGGATTGATCCCTTGATCATTACATAGTGTCCTTCTTTGTCTCTTGTAATAGTCTTTATTTTAAAGTCTATTTTGTCTTAATGAGAATTTCTACTCCAGCTTTCTTTTGATTTCCATTTGTATGGAATACCTTTTTCCATCCCCTCACTTTCAGTCTGTATGTGTCCCTAGGTCTGAAGTGGGTTTCTCATAGACAACATATATATGGGTCTTTTTTTGTATCCATTCAGCCAGTCTCTGTCTTTTGTTTGGAGCATTTAATCCATTTACCTTTAAGGTAATTATCGATATGTATGTTCCTGTCTCTAAATCTTTGATAGAATTCTCCTGTGAAGCCATCTGGTCCTAGAGTTTTGTTTTTTGGAAGATTTTTAATCACAGTCTCAATTTCAGTCCTTGTGATTGGTTTGTTTATATTTTCTGTTTCTTCCAGATTCTGTCTAAGAAGGTTGTGCTTTCCTAAGAATTTGTCCATTTCTTCCAGTTCGTCCATTTTATTGGCATAAGTTTCTTGTAGTAATCTCTCATGATCCTTTGTATTTCTACAGTGTCAGTTTTAATCCATTTACCTTTAAGGTAATTATCGATATGTATGTTCCTATTACCATTTTCTTTTGTTTTGTGTTTAGCTTTGTAGGTCCTTTTCTTCTCTTGTGTTTCCTGCCTGGAGAAGTTCCTTTAGCATTTATCGTAAAGCTTGTTTCATGGTGCTGAATTCTCTTAGCTTTTTCTTGTCTGTAAAGGTTTTAATTTCTCCATTGAATCTGAATGAGATCCTTGCTGGGTGGAGAAATCTTGGTTGTAGTTTTTTCCCTTTCATCACTTTAAATATGTCCTGCCACTCTCAAACTCTGCCTTGCAGAGTTTCTGCTAAAAGATCAGCTGTTAACCCTATGGGGATTCCCTTGTTTGTTATTTGTTGCTTTTCCCTTGCTGATTTCAATATTTTTTCTTTGTATTTAATTTTTGATAGTTTGATTAGTATGTGTTTTGGTGTGTTTCTACTTGGCTTTATCCTGTATGGGACTCTCTGTGCCTCCTGGACTTGACTGACTTTTTTTTTTTTCCCGTATTTAGAAGTTTTCAACTATAATCTCTTCAAATATTTCCTCATTCCCTTTCCTTTTCTCTTCTTCTTCTGGGACGCCTAAAATTTGAATGTTGTTGCATTTAATGTTGTCCCAGTAGTCTCTGAGACTGTCCTCAACTCTTTTCATTCTTTTTTCTTTATTCTGCTC
>NC_041219.1:8984240-9007271 GCF_002837175.3 Physeter macrocephalus | reverse complement strand
TTATAATTCTATTGATTTGAGTCTTCTCCCTTTTTTTCTTGATGAGTCTGGAGTCTGGCTAATCTATTTTGTTTATCTTGTCAAAGAACCAGCTTTTATTGATCTTTGCTATTTTTTCCTTCATTTCTTTTTCATTTATTTCTGTTAAACTTTCATTTTCTCCCTTTTATTTCCACGATTTTGGATCATGTTTACTATCATTATTCTCAATTATTTTTCAGGTAGACAGCCTATTTCCTCTTCATTTGTTAGGTCTGGTGAGTTTTTACCTTGCTCCTTCGTCTGCTGTGTGTTTCTCTTTCTTCTCATTTTGCTTACCTTACTGTGTTTGGGGTCTCCTTTTCACAGGCTGCAGTTTCGTAGTTTCTGTTGTTTTTGGTGTCTTCCCCCAGTGGGTAAGGTTGGCTCAGTGGGTTGTGTAGGCTTCCTGCTGGAGAGTACTGGTTCCTGTGTTCTGGTGGATGAGGCTGGATATTTTCTTTCTGGTAAGCTGGACCCCATCTGGTCGTGTGTTTTGGGATGTCTGTGCACTTATTACAATTTTTGGCAGCCTCTTCTAATGGGTGGTGTTGTGTTCCTGTCTTTCTAGTTGTTTGGCATGGGGTGTCCAGCACTGTAGCTTACTCGTCGTTGTGTGGAACTGGGTCTTATCGTTGAGACAGAGATCTCTGGGAGAGCTCTCACCAATTGATATTACATGGGGCCTGGACGTCTCTGGTGGTCCAATGTCCTGAACTCGTATCTCCCACCTCAGAGGCTCAGGCCTGACAGAAGCCTGGAGCACCAAGACCCTGTCAGCCACACAGGTTTTTGCAGTCTGAGGCCTTCCGCCATTGTTCACTAGTGTCCTGTAGGAGTAGTTCCCCATGTAGATTTTTTTTTAATGTATTTGTGGGGAGGAAGGTGATCTCCACATCCTGCTTATCCACCATATTGAAGGTCCTCTCTCTTCACACCTCCTGTTGCTAGAGGATCCTCATTTCATCTGGAAAGGACATAAATCTGGCAATCTAACTTCAGGCCTAGCCCATCCATGTTTTTTCCCTTTGAGCTTAGTCTGTTTCACTTGCTCATAGCTGGCCCCATGCAGAGGTCTTGCCCCCCGCCCTTCAGACCAGAGTTCTTCGTGAAATGGCTGAGCTGACACCTCAGCTCGGGATGTGTGCTGAAGCTCCTCACAAGACACTCAGCTCAAGATGGCAGCAGGCCATGCGCTGAGACACTACATATGCCCTGCAGTGTGATGTCAGTATTGTCTTCTATTTTTAAAATTTATTCAGAGATGATTCAATAAACAAAGATACTTTCATTTTCAGTCAAGATTTTGGTCAGTAAGATTTTCCAGATCAATTTTTCTATGTAAGGAGACATATATAAAACAAGTATCAGATGAATAATATCACCCCGTCATTCATCTTTTGTTTACTCATGTAGCAACTGTATTAGTTGCCTATTATGTTACTGTTGTGGTGAATAAAACATTGACCCAGACTGGAACTTGGTCTTCCAAGAGGTAGCGTTCTTTGTTTCAAGGAAAAAATGTTAGACCACCAAAGTGATAGGATTTATTTTTATTGTTTGTTTGATTACTGAATTTGAAAAAGTCTGTTTGTAAAGAAAAGTAAATGAAGGAATTTCTTCAATTAAAAGAAATGAAAAGTTAAGTAAATATAATTCCTCTCAGAAGTAAAATATTTAACATTAGTATATAAATACTATTCAATGCAATTTTTAAAACCTCACCTATTGAAAAATGGGTAAATTATATGAAAAGGAAATTCACAAAATAACAAATGTAAATTATTTAAAATAATGTTAGACTTTTTGGTCATTTTCGACAAGGTTTGGAAAGTCTATGATGATTTGAATACAAAGTAAAGTAACGCTTTTAGACAGCAAAATGACAATAAATTTTAAAAATTAAACTTCCGTACTGCAGACTAATCCTTAGAAAAATACAAAAACTTACAAAAAGACGTACATAAAATCATATTGTTGAGTTTATTTTATTTATTTTTTATAAAATCTTTATTGGAGTATGATTGCTTTACAATGTTTTGTTAGTTTCTTTTATTTTATTTTAAAATTATAAAACAATCTGTTAAATGTTTAGAGATTGATGAAATAAAATACACACTAAAGATGGACATTCATACAGTATTAAAATTACATCCCATGTAAAGATAAAAGAATTATCTTATATGCTAATATTATCTTAAGTGATAAAAACACAAAAATAGTATAGTCCATATGAACTCCATTTTATTGTGTACACATATATGTATATGTGTACAAAATGATAACAAAAGCAGAAGAATTGGCAAAGATAACTTGGCGGAGTGTAGATATAGGTAATTTTTCAAACATTATACAGTAAAATTTAGAAAGCATAGAAGGAAATTTAACAGTGAATTTGGCCCATGCTGTAAACATTTAAGAACTATGTGGTACATACATATAAAGTAAGGATTCTGCAAGACAAAATGAAATTAGTGTTATAATAAAATATTGAACAGAATTTAAGGATTCTGAGATAGAACAATTATTTCCACTAAAATAATTCATCAAAAAAGCTTTTATGTAGAAATGTAGAATAGTGTAGAATTTTAGTTGAACCTTAGAAAAGAACTGAGGCACACCATAATCAAAAGCAACAAGACATCAGCGTGTATTTTGGGGTAAAAGGAATAGTTATTTTTGTGCCTCCTGAACAGAGCTTGCATGCAGGAAGTCGATCTAAGGAACCTGGAATTTTCCTAACCAGCTGTAGGAATCTTTCATTGCCCTAAAAAAGACAGAAAGAAAGAGAGAGAGAGAGAGAGAGAGAGAGAGAGAGAGAGAGAGAGAGAGAGAGAAGGAAGGGAGGGAGGGAGGGAGAGAAGGAGGGAAGAAGGGAGGGAAGGAAGACAGGAAGGAAGGAAGGAAGGAAGGAAGGAAGGAAGGAAGGAAGGAAGGAAAAAGGAAAGAGAGAGAAAGAAAGTTAGTAGGGAGTATTTCTTATTACCCAGGGGTAAATATAAGCTCATTCTCCTTCAGTTGCTCGAGTTAACTACTCACTCAGTGATTAGTTAAATGAGTCATTGTCCAGATTTTTCTTCAAAAAGGGAAGTTATGTTCCATGATTATAAATAAAAATAAATGAATCTGCAAATTGCAAAGATTTTTTTGAGATTAATTTGATTTTGCTTTTGGAAAACGTTAAGGCTGAAAACACTTCACAACATTTCTCCAGAGTCCAACAATTTTTTTCAGATATCTCAGGTGATTTCTTTTACAAATGTCAATCTAGATTATTTTACATAAAACTTTTCAAAATTATGTATACACTTAATCCTCTAAAAAGTGTTTAAAAGTATTTTTTATAAGATTATAATTAGCTTCTAGTCTATCAACTTCTGTGTCAGAGGTTTAGAGAATCTAATTTGGGACAAGTTTTATAATAATCATTTTTAAAAGTTTCACTACTAATATTCTAAACTCCTTTAGTTTTGCAATTTGACACAACCCAAAAGAAAATATCTTCTAAAATCAAATGAGCTTCTGAATACAGTTTTCAGAATAAAACATTGAGATTGTTCTCATAATACTATAAATTTAGTCCCCACATTTCTAAGTTACATCAACTTATCAACATCCTTGGACCTAAAATAGCAGCACTCAACTGTTAAATTGATATATTACAGACATCCATTATTGTATAGTTCTGGACATATTTATAATATTCAAGCAATACACAGATAATTAAATCCTTTGTCTAGTGAGTTTTCTAAACTTAGAAATTTACAGAAGAGTTAACTCTAGAAGTCTCCATCAACATTTTAGAATGATGGCTCACATGTGACAGTTAGAAAAACTAATGTGAAGGACTTCAGGATACTTACACAGAAATCAGTGACAGGACTGAAATGAAAACAAACAGCATGCAAGTTAGGAACCTGGCTCTGAAATCACACTGATGGCATTTAATGTGCATGTCTGCCGCTAACTACTTTTGTGACTTTAGGCAAATGATTTGATCTCTCTGGGCTACTATTTCCTAATCAGTAAAATGAAGGTAGCAATATAGTTTAACTCAAAAATTTTGAGAGTTCAATAACATGATAACATTCAGACACCAAGAAATATATCCGACACGGAAAAAAATGCCCAATAAATACATGTTATTATTTTCTTTTAAATAGGTGTCATAAAAATACAGAAAATAGTATGTCTAATTCTATTGTTTCAAAGGAGCACATATCTAAATGCTGTGAGTAATTTCTTATGAGACCTACGGATATACTTATAGCTTTTTTCCCCTATTGTTTCCTCTAGAGTTATTCAGAAATGCATTTCCTTTAAGCGAGTTCTAATGGCTGTCACTATGATTTAAAGCTTTCTACAGAATCTTTCACATAGGGTATGGCTGCCTAAATTACTTTGGACCTAATTTTAGATAAACTGCCATAGCAAGTGTTGAATAAATGCATGAGTAAGCAAAGTAAGGCAAAACAGATATTTAACATTTGTGCCTGGTGTTATCTTTCTAGAGTGTTTGAATAGAAGTAGTTTAAGTTGGTTAATTAGGTTCCTCCGCACACGCAAAACTTCATGTTCAGAAACATTACATTACACTCATCATCTTTCTAAAAGGCTTGTCACTAAATTCCCTCACAGAGGGTGAGAGAGCAAGAGAGGTAGAGAGAGAGAGAGAATGAATCAGATCAATTCCAGATACATTTCCCTCAAAGACACCATCATCTCATCTTTTAACACAATAATACTGAAGTATAAGGTGGAAGTCTGATATTAAAATACATTTAGGCTAGCAGTATTTTTTGGCAGAAAAATTCCATGATGTAAATTATGTTGTTTTGGTAAAATTAAATTCATTCTATTGACATGATGTATATTGATTTACATATTAGTTATTAAACTGGATGAACATCTTAAAAATAAAGTGAATTTAATACAATTAATTTGACAATGTGAAAAATGGAAAGAATGGTAAGATTCTACAACCTGTGGCTGAATTTTAAATATAGCTGAATGTAAAATGGAAATGTAAATATGGACTACACATGGAGAGAGACTGATACCCCCTTCTCCTTTACATCATCTCCCCCATCATTCATAATAAACACAAAGGTCTCCCTCCTCACAGAGCTGTGACTAGAAATATGTTACAAAATAATTTCATTTTTAGCAGTATTATCTTGAAAATCATTATTTAAATAATCTTAATAATCTTTCATTAGTGTATGTGAAAATTTTCCTCTTCATCCACTATGATTTGCTTCAGGCAGCCTCAGCAGGTAACTCAGACACCGGTCTCTGAAACTCCTTGTTAATATCCAGTATTACAAGTGCTTCTACTGAATCGAATGCAAACTTTGAATGCAAATTGACCACAGGGTGAAATCAATAAAGTGCACCCAAATGCTAAATGAGATCAAAGAAAAAAACCATAATACACAAAAAATAGACAAATCAACAAAGTGATGAAAGATAGCTAACTGTAAGAGTTCTGTAAAAGTTATTATTATCAATTATAAGCACCAATGTCACTTTTAAAATGTCAAGAGTAAAGCTGATCATTTAAAAGAAAGAGAAAATAGATGTTATATTAATTTTAAAAAGTATAGTTCTCCTGTCCAGAAAATTGAATATTTGCAACTTTACGCTATTCATTTAATTACAAAAAGGTCTTTATTGATAGTTGAATTATTTAAAATTCATCCTAGGTCTGTTTAGTTCATATTCAATCATTTCAGATTTAGTTGGTTTCAAACACAGTGAGTATTTCTCATACGACTTAGGGGAAATGTTGTTCTGAGCCCTTAGAAACTCAATGGCTATGAAAAAGTAAATTTATTGACAAAGAGCCAGCTTTGGTATTAAGCCACACCTATGTGACAAAGTTTTTAAAAGTTATTTTAAATTTGGAGCTCTGGCTCTCAAGCACACATTCTCAGTACTAAACCATCAGAGCCAATTTCTCCTAGGCAGTTAAACTAATTCAGAAGGATGTTCTTTGCCAACACTATGCTTTACAGTTTGCTAAGAATTTATTGCTACTCTACGTTCGCTATCCAGTCTTCTCCAGGCCAGATGACTGGCTGCAACTTCAGCAGATGAGCTATAGATTTTCTGCATAAGCATGAATAGCAGTTTCTTCCAAGGTGTTCTCCCATTCCAATTTCTGCTCCATCACTTTTAATTATTCTTCTTGGCTCTCCTTAACCTCTTAATTTTCTCTATCCCTACATATTCCACTATTCAAGAATATCTTTTCTCCCTTTTTACTCAACAGACAGCATCTACCACAGTTTCCATAACCATTGCAGGTGGGTTGAGGGTCATAGCTGCAGTTCGAATAAAACATTTTTGTTTTTTAGCTCCTTGCTCCTTGAGAGCTTGTTAGAAATGCAAGCTACATTCCACCCAGACCTGTCGAATCAGAATTTGACATTTAACAAGATCCCCAAGTGATTTAAATACACATTAAAATTTGCAAAACACTGAAGCTAACACAGTTCATTCAGCTGAGAAGGTAAGATGACTTTCTTTATTCCCCCAGGTTGGGTGGATGGAGAGAGCATGGGTAAGTCAAGGAAGGCCATGCTCTTTCCACTGTCCAGGATATAGCTCAAAAAGACTCCATGAACACACACCACTGAAGCACATTAACCACCAAACAGTCCGGTTCACCAAAATAGAGGTCTCCAACACACAGTGCTCTTTTATCTCCTATGAGCCATAGTATGTTACTACATAAATAAATATTCAAAGTAGACACAATACTATTTTTTTCTACAAAATTTTGTGGTACGCATTTCAAAAAACAAGCTTCATTTTGTGAAAACCTATCAAACAATATTTTACTGTGAACAATACAGAAACCATGCTCCCAGAAGACACAAGATAGGGGAGACAAACATGTATTTTTAGAAACTGGAAAACTGGAAATGGACCTACTTTTCTTTGTTTTAAGAAGGAAATATCTACTCCTTCCATTATGTATGGTGTATGTGATGTTCTTACTACTGTCTCATTCCCAATGCTATGCACTTTCAACATGCATACAGTATTTAGGGAGAAGACTATTTCAAAATATAGTTCAGACTCAAAGGCTGAAAAATTGATGTCTGTCCCCATCTGCACCACTGATTCCATCTATAAAGCAATAGCAACTGCACAATACAGGTGGGCAAACACTGCATAAAATGTGTGTAGAGCCTGTCTACCACAATGAAATAAAAAGGCTATATTTCAAAACATGGCACTCCATTTTAGTAAAAGTATACACTGACATTTTAAAAAGAAATACTCTGGGCTCCTGGTTTACCTTTCATGGGTATAGAGTATATGTCTACACTGCAGTTTTGATGGCGTAATATTATTTTTCACTGTTGGTTCACATTATGTAATTTTCATATTTATATAAAAATGCAATAAACATGAACTATTTTCCAGTAAAATGCAATGAAGAAAATTTAAGTTGTAAGAGTAATAAAAATTAATCCAAATTTTTTCTTTATATGCATATGCCAAGATTATTATTAAAAAGTTTAAACCTTATTACTAACAGTTCTATTCATTATAGTTCCTTTGGAAACTTCCTAAGAAAAATTGTTAAAAATTACAGTTTTTTATGACCTGTCTTTTGATATGAAAAACAAATAGTTGGTAGTGTTTCCAGAACCACTGAATTCAATCTCTTCTCTCTCTCTCTCTCTCTCTGGGCAGTAAATTTCTATCATAATTCCCCGAAGATAGTTAATTAAATTTTTAGAATTATGACCAACTCCTTCTTTTCAACACACACACAGACTAAAAATAAAGTAGGTTGATATTGACTTTTATGAAATGAATGGATCCTTTAAAGACTTTTTCAGGGGGATGAAAAAAGTCCTCATCTTTTTTTTTTTGAAGTATAGTTGATTTACAATGTTTCAGGTGTACAGCAAATCCCACTGCTTGGCCCAGGAGTGGGATTCCTAGATTTTATGGTAACTCTATTTTCAGTTTTTTAAGAAACCTCCATACTGTTTTCCATAGTGGCTGCACCAATTTACATTCCCACCAACAGTGTAGGATGGTTCCCTTTTTTCCACACCCTCTCCAGCATTTATTATCTGTAGACTTTATGATGATGGCCATTCTGACCAGCGTGAAGTAATACCTCATTGTAGTTTTGATTTGCATTTCTCTAATAATTAGCTATGTTGACATCTTTTCATGTTCCTGTAGACCATCTGTATGTTTTTGGAGAAATATCTATTTAGATCTTTTGCCCATTTTTTGATTGGGTTGTTTATTTTTTTGATATGGAGCTGTATAAGCTGTTTGTATATTTTGGAAGTTAATCCCTTGTTGGTTGCATCATTTGCAAATATTTTCTAAGTCCTCATTCTTGATTAAAGTAATATTCTTAAAAATTTTCAGACCTTCTGTAAACATTTGGTCTATACCAAAATGGGTCCATAAATTTATAAATAAATATCTCATATTGATGAATAAGTGGATTACAAATGATAGTTATAACCAGACATTTTCTAAATAGGTACTAAACTAAATGGTTCCCCTTTCTTAATTTATACTGCACAACACTGGTAAAATCTTACAATCTCACGTGATATGTGAGGTTATTTATGCTAAAGTTATTTGTCTAGTGATACAAATCTGGATTATCCAGACCAGAAGCAGAGGTCCTGATCCCAGATATAACTGATGATTGATTCTCTCCTATACCATTTTGCTTCTCAGAAATGAAATCTTTGATTATGGTCCAATCACCAATATGAATTGGTTAGTTCCTGCTTCCTTAGAGAAGGAAGGTACTGGCCAGACATGGTCTGTAATTGATTTTATTCATGTCTAATAACACTGACACTTGACAGATTATTTTGTCTCTGATGTTATAAGACCTAGAAAAGTGGAAACTTGGAGCACTTGAAGGGAAATGCGAAGTGTAATCTTCAACAAGCAAGAACACGCTGAAGCTTTACTTCTCTAAGTAACTAAAGAAAAGAGTCTAAGGGTCAGCATCTTACAATGAAAGCAATATAACAAGTGTTCATATGAGGAAAGCCCCTTAAGGGCCCACCTAATGGCATTGTGGTGCCAGGTACTAATGCTTCAGGTACCTACATTTGAAGATAGGGGGTGCCAGGACCTTCTACTTTAAATCCTCTCCGTAGGAAGGACAGGAATAAGACAGCAAGCCAGTGTAGAAGGAAATGCCTGGATCAATTTTTCAAGACCCTTTGGTAGTAAGATGATACCTGGACTTGTTTCCTGTCATGAAGCTCCTAGTTGCCTATGTAGGTCGTAGGGCCCAAGGGAGACAGCACCAAAAGAACCAAAAATTGAGATGATATAAGATTCTATAGGTCTTTGGCCATCAATCCACATTATTACATGCCAGTATTAGCTATTTCACTTTCAAATGTAGTTCAGGCATATATTGAAAGAAGAAACTAATTTCCGAATTGGGGAAACATACCCCAAATCCATTCCCATAAGTTGTTCATACATATGCTTTTATTTCTACTCAATAGTAACAGATAAGTTTCCCAAATAATTAAAAGTGATGACCACTTGCAGTCTTTGTGATAGTGATTGGATCACATATCTACCATGTATTCATTTTTCCTATTCTATTATATGCAAACTGCAAAAATATGATCACTGTATGTTTTAGTCCAATTCTGTATTCCACAATAAGATATAACATGGTGGTGTTATACAATTACTGCTGCAAAGTCATACCACTCGGAAAGTATACTGGATAGGAAATGTTCATGTCTTGCTACAATGATCAAAACTGCCAGAAGCAATACCCACATACAAGTCTCAGCACCTGACATTTTGACATATTGATGGATCCAAGGAGCAGCTGCTGAAACTTAGTGACAAATCAAGGTTTTAAGAAGCTTGGGGTGTTTTCTGTCAAGTGCAGTCAAACACAAAGAGAGATGAGGGTAGAGATAGGGCAGGAAAAATGGTAATGACAAATGAAGATCTGTATTAAGTACTTATCCCAAAGTCCAGAAGACAGATATACTGATAGAAAAATGCTAAGCACTGGCACGGGGATAGTACAAAATGTGAAGTAATTTGGGATAAACATCCACAACACCCTTCTCCATGTGGTGTTCCAGTTGTTCCATGAGGACAATTTTTACTTTTATTATCTTTCTTTCCCCTGGACTTTAGGAATTCTTTATGTTTTTTCATACTCCTGTTCTGTTCCTTTGCCTTCTTTTAGCTCAAATTATTCCCCTCCTCTCTCAGCCTAATCTTTCAGTCAGGCAGCAATTTCTATAGGACTTGCTCATCCCCAAGAGTAATGCTTAGGGATAAAGGGATTGCTCTTCAAGATCCTTCAGGAGTAGGATTGGAGCTGGGAAATCATCCCTTACAAATAAAAGCTTTCCACAATCACTTTATAATCTATTTTGCTGATGAAGATAGTGTGTAGGAATCATTCTAAAAAGCAAAGAAAACTAAACATTCCTATTAAAATTATAAGGAAGAGCTGAAATACAATGTAGAATACAGTAAACCATCAAGAAATAGAAAGTAAAGATGTTATACTTGAGAAAATATAAATTCAAAGTATATAGGAAATTGTGAGTGAATTAAAGTGAAAAACAATTATACTGAGGAAGGGGAAACACTGGACAAATCAGTGCTGAAATCACCACTAGAAACCAATAATATTGCACTGTCATATGACAGTGAGTACCTTAGAGAATTTATCTTAGTAATTTGAAGAACTTACTTCAAAAAAGTGAATTGTGATTTCTTAGTTCTAAAGCCTATGAGGATATCAAATGTGTCCCAGAAGAGACAGAAATAAAGGTAAAGATAACAGAACTGCTACCCAATCCTGAACAGCATTAATAGTCACTCAGGAAGATCCCAAAGTGGC
Source organism: Physeter macrocephalus (assembly GCF_002837175.3). Taxonomy (NCBI): domain Eukaryota; kingdom Metazoa; phylum Chordata; class Mammalia; order Artiodactyla; family Physeteridae; genus Physeter; species Physeter macrocephalus. The sequence goes on along the minus strand of NC_041219.1, from coordinate 8,996,353 downwards.
ATCATAAGGTAAAGAGTGAGAATGTGAAAGGAGTCCAAAAGGACTGACAGGAAACAGCAAGAATTTGATAATTCAGGGAAAAAAAAGTCGGCCTCTCTTAATTCCAGTGATACAGATGTAGGTGTGGATATTTGCTATTAATCCTCAATTTTTCTACTCTTTGACAGTATAATATATATAGGAATTTAGAAAGAAGGGAATAAAATGTCTCCTTTACAGCTGAAGACTTGCCATCATATGGTTGAGTTTTATGTGATTTGATGGCTCCAAAGGCTGGTTTAGAATTATTGTAGTCACGTTCAATATCTGACCTTTGGAGGACTTGCTGGTGTCCTGAAAACACAAAACACACTGTATTACATTCTCCCCTTACCCGCACTGTCATCTGTCACCCTGGAACTTGTTTGGAAAAGAAAGAAATAAAAATACAAAGAGCGTTGCTATATATGATAAGCATTACTTTTCAAACAACAGTGTTTACCATATACCACATATTGTCTCGTCAGTGCTTTAGGTGGTATGTAGATCAATAAACAATTTTACATTCTTTGTTTTAAAATCCTATTGGATTCTTTGTTACACTAGACTTATAAATCCCAACTACTTCAAGTTTCTCAACCTCTCTGAGCCTTAAATTAGCCATCTGTCATATGAGGATAATAGCTATAAAGATTAAATGAGATTCTTTAAGCACACAAAGTTTAGCACATTGTAAAAGTGCAGTAAATGGGAGCATTTGTTATTACTGCTATTGCTGTGGTTGATATTCCTAAATTTTATCCCAGAGAGTATACATTCATATGAGTGTGCATGTGCATTAATGTATACGTTCAAGACTTGGAAGGAAATATTTTAAACCATAATAGCCTAAGGAAAAGGTATATTTTGATTTAGGGAAAAAGATATAATAATAGTATAGTGAACCTAAAACTTCCCCAAGGTACTTATCTTGTATACAGTCTCTAACTATAGACTTTGTATTGCCTTTGAATGTCATTAATTTGAAATTACTGCCCTCTTCCTTTCTTATCAAAAAGTGGAAGGGAAAATGAAAATTCTTATTTATGTCTCATATTAAAGTAAAATATGTAAACATTGATTTATTTCTTGGTTAAAAAACACTTTCACATACATGCACACACACACAGAGTTCTTACCTTGATCAAATTCTGCTTCTGTGATGTTGGAAAAGTCTTTTAATGTTTAAGTCTTAATGTTTCACCTATAAAATTGGGTCAAAGAAGTTATTTTGGTGAATTGTTTTGATAGTCCAATGAGACAATTTATAGAAAAGTGCTGCATAACTTAAAAAGGTCAATGCGACCACCTAGAGGGGTGGGATAGGGAGGGTAGGAGGGAGATGCAAGAGGGAGGAGATATGGGAACATATGTATACGTATAGCTGATTCACTTTGTTATACAGCAGAAACCAACACACCATTGTAGAGCAATTATACTCCAATAAAGATGTTAAAAAAATTTAAAAAATAAAAAATAAAAAGTTCAATGCAAATACTTGCCCTTGCTCTTAACTGAAGAGGAGGAAATAGAGTGTCTGTAAAAAAATATGACCCAATCCCTTAGATTTGTACCCCTTTTGTAAAGAAATCCTATTTTTCTGTAATCCATGAGTTTACTTGTTTAAGAATTCCGTTAAAATGATATAATGTAAGTTCAAGTTTCCAGTTTGAAGTCTTGCCAGTCACCAAATATAAGAGTAAGATACTGCTGTCAGAAAGATCATCAGACAAGGGGACCGACCATAAGAGAGACCGAGCTGCATCCCAGCACAGGGATTCCCCTCCATTTTTGCCCTCTTTCAGGATTCCCTCTCCCTCTGCTCCCTCCATCTTCCAGCCTGTACTCTGGTCACTTTCCAGACACTCAAACTGCACCATACTATACTACAGTACTTACTGTACTATACTATAATATACTATACTACACTATATTCCTTTCAGTTGCTTCTACAAGCTACTCCACCTAGAGAAGGCAAAAAACTATTCAATATCCTCAATCAATCCTAGGCAAAATCTGACCTTATTTTACTTTATTTGATTCATCTCCTTAGGATTAATCAAGATAGCATTGTACTATATGGAAAGTATATTTCTACATGAGACAGTTTAAACAAAGATCTGTTGTTCCTATGTATTCTCCAATACATTATTTTACTACTGACAGTACATTAAGTTGAAACTCATACAGTTACAAAAAGGAGTGACCTATATGTTTGCAGCACCCCAAACTCTTCTGTATCCATTCAAATCATTTGAATACTTCAGAGTAGTTCAGGATTTTTTTCTTTTTCTATGTAGAAATAGTGCCAGAACTGATTATTTTTTTAATTAAAATGAAATGATTTTTTTGTTGTTTATTCTTACCTGTGTAGGACTGTGACATGAGTTGTATGCAGTTCTAAAATAAACAAGATTTCTTTTATAGCCTACATCTCTGGACACATAAAAACACATTTTCCTGTTTGAATACTTTTAGTCACTCATAAAGAATGCAAAGGGAAAGTTCTGCAAATTCTACTTGGATGACTTTGGCAAGTTTAACTTCTATACCCAAGAACTGGTTGCAGATCCCCAAGGAATAGTAATTCCCCATTACTGAATCATTTCACCTAAGAACTGGCAGCTGTTGACATTGTAGTTCCTTGCAAGAGTGTTTGTAGCTTTGCATGGTGAGCATTATTAATATAGATAGCTTTAATTAATAATGAGTTGCCTAGATAAAAAAGGAAAGATCTGGAATAATTACAAATAAGTAACATATGGGTCTGAATTGCCAGATTTATAAGAGTGTAATTCCAGTTAATAGAAATGACTTTTGAGAGATGCAGCAGATTATAGAACGCCTAATTATTACCAGACCCTATCCTAGTAAGAATGAGTATTTCAAAAACACCCAGCAGCACATACAATCATCAGCCAAGAACTGATTATTCACAGGTGGACTGCCCACACTGCAGTCTCCAGGCACAGCAGATTTCCTTGCTCAGCTGCTTCATATCACCTCAGGCAAACTCTGCTCTCCAGCATAGCATTTCTGCTGCTCAGGCACACTGCCCTACCCTTTGCAAATTTTACAAGGTCTTGGATAACCCAATCCTCATGTCTCAGCTTTAAGAAGCCCAATCAACCCTTCCTGGCCTTCCACTGCCTTTGCATTCTCAGGTGGCTCTCCCAGGTCTGCAGGTAAGTGCATGCCTCCAAAACATTTCTACTTTGGCTTCCATTAGGAGTCTCAGCCGTTCCCTAAAAAGTCCTGGGCACAAACATAAATCTCTTTCTAATCCCCTCTGATCCTTACTTCCCTGCACAGTATCTACTGCAGGGAATTGGGAGAGTGTAAACTGACCCAGAGACATTTCCAGTTATAAAAAGCAATTCTTAGAGGCTGTCCTACAGAGAGCTGGGAGCTCAAAAATAGCAATATAGAAAATCAGAAAGCCTTCATATCACTCAAATTAGGACCAGGAAAACATTGAAGGTACATGTACCTTTGAGGTGTCCTAATATTTACATAATCACCACATATTCAAGAACTTAGTACAATTATAATCATTCATATAAATTTTCAAATGACTGCTATATTTAAGGCCCCATAAACTAAAGGCTATACATTATCTATGTTACCCCTGTACTTCCAATGGCTAACAAGATGCCTAGTGAGTCCAACAAGTAGCTATTAATTGAAAAAAGAATATTCATATAGAGAAATGATTTGTTGATGGCTTTGAAGAAGTCCTAATTTGACCTGGTATAGAAAAAAATCAACCAGTTTTTAGTAGTTAATAAAAGACTTGAAATTATAAACGCTCCCAAAAATACCTCCTCAAAATAATTTCCTATAATTTATGGAGTTGATTGGAATGCAATTTGATCTCCCAATTGGAATGAGAGGTTAAAAAATAATCTTGCAAACATTACAGTGAATTTTTCTTATAAGGTTGGGCTCTCTTTTATGTCATCACCAATGCGAGATATATCCTTTCTCTTTTAGTCCTTTCTGTTTTCTTTCTGTGCTCCATTTATTCATTCAGTATTTATTGAGAGTCAACTGCATGCCAGGCACTAAGCAAAAATGAAATACTCCCTATAGTCAAATTCTCAGTGTTATAAAAACATCATCTTATAGGGAACATGACCTGTTCTGGAACATCAGGAAAGGCTGCCCTGAGCAAATGGATGTAAAATGAGATCTAAGAGACGTTGCCGTAAATCAGATTCATCAGAGTACAGATAGTAAGATAAGTATTTTTGTGCAAGTGGTTTGTTGAGGGAGTACTCTCAAGAGTAGGAAAAGCAGGACAGGAAAGGTGGCAAAAGTCAAACAAGTGTGTGATTTCAGGCAAAGCAACAAGTAGCAGTAGACTGAGGGCAAACCTCCAAAGAATGTATCAGATGTGAGCATTTAAATGCAAAAGTTCTGGAAGTAAGCCTCATAAAGGCATTAGAAAGCATCCCAGGCAGAAGGAATACCATGTACCAAGGTCCTGTGGTAGAGTGAAGCATTCAAGGAACTGAATGAAGTTTAGTGAAGAGAAGATACTGAAATAAGAGAAAGTAGAACAAAGCGAGGCTGCAGAGATAAGCTAGACCAGCTTAGGCCATGTAGGCTATATAAGCTAGAATAATACTGGGTATTCAAATATGCAAATCCCAAAATGTCAGTCGTTTAGCATGATGTAGTTTAGTCTTCATTTACCTGAAAGTCCAGTGTAGCTATTTGTGATTGGTAGATGACTTCTTGCATGGGGCGTTTCATGACCCAAACTGCTTTTGTCTTGGGTTTCTGCCAACTGTGTGATCTTAGAGCTGTCTGTGTGTATGCAGAAGGGAGAGAGAATCGAGAAACTCCAATGACTTCTTGAAACCCTAACCTAGAAAAGGTAATGATTACCTCCACTATATTCCATTAGTGAGAACTAGAAAAAAAAGGAAGGAAAACAGGGAAATGCAATCCCATGCTAGGTAGTTGTCTTGACAAGTCCACACTATGGAAAGGGGAACATGAATTTTGATGGACAGGTTAATATTTGTTATGGGTTTGAGTGTTTATTATAAAACAGTGGAAACATTCTTAAGGAGATATATAAGAAACAGTGGGGACTGGTGTAAATTACATTAACTGACATAGATATAATTTGGATGTGGGAAAGATGCATATATTCAAAAAAAATGTCAAGAGCTAATAGCAAAAATGGCTTTTGGTAGAAATAAAAGAGATCATTAGATTCAAGATATTTTGGTAGATAAGTAGGCTTTAGTAGAATAAATGGGACAAGAAAAAAAGATATCAAAAATAAATTCTAGGCTCCGGACTATACTATGGTATGAATAGTATTTCCATTCACTGTTATAGGGAATATGGAAAGAGGAACATACTTTTAGGGGCTGCATATGGGTGTTGTAAATATGGCTATGTAATTCTTTGTACATCCAGACTGAAAAGTCATTTTCACACCTTTGCTTGGCAGACTCTTCATATTTGAAGATATTAATTAAAATGTCTCTATTGGAATATGAGTATCAATAAATAACACTCATCTCTTCAATTCTCAAATTCAGAACCAACTCATAGCCTGAAGAGTCAGACAGATGGAAATTTAAAAAATGACTTTTATTACTATTAAAGCTAATTGTAAAAATGATTTGGCAAACCAAACTTGCATCCCAGAATTGAATTTACTCATTCAGACACAGACAGAGTTCACGATCACAGATTTCTCAGTATGGGCTTGTCCTATAAAATTTCAAAGAATGGAGAAGCAAGAAATACCTTCTTTTTGTATGTGGAATTACACTACCTAGTTCCTTCTCCCAAATTAAGATAAGTCAATCCTACTTCTGTGGGGAGGTATGAGTTGAAGGGAGGTGTGAATAAAAAGCCAGAGAGAGGCCAGAGTGGCACTGTTGCAACTCTCCTCACATGGAAATACGAAGAGTCAAGTCTAAGTGTTCCACCTTAGGTCCTTCATCAAGGAGGATCCCTGAAACTTTTCCTTCATCAATAGTAATTTTATTTTACTAAGCTTTGTTTCATTTTCTTCATAGCCCTTATTACTATTTAAAATTATTTTACAAAGTTTTTTACCTGTTTATATTCTTTCATCCCCTCTAAATTATAAGCTCAAAGTGAGAAGCAATTTTTTAATCTTGTTTACGTCTAGTCCCCAGAGTCTAGAATAGTAACTCGCACAAAAGTAAATGATCAATAAATATTTGCCAAATAAAATAAGCAAAGAGCCCTGTGGGAGAGAGTATTGAATGAAAAGATGAGGTCTGGGGTAGAGAGTGATAATGATGGTCTCCAATTAATCATGACTCGCACTGTTCATGGTCTTTGACACTGTGATGTCACCGCTCCTTCTATCAAGAGGTAGAGTGGATTTCCACATCACTTTAAATCTGACTGGCCTTGTGATTTGTTTTCACCAAAAAATTTGACTAAGATGACTTTGTGCAAGTTCCAGAGCCTAAGCCTCAAGGTATAGTATAGCTTCTACTTTTACATTCGTGAGACACAGACACTGTGTAAAGAAGTGCAGGTAAAACAACTGAATGATCAAAGACCATGTGGAGAGAGAGGTCCCAGAAACCCGCCTTCCCTGCCAACATTCTGGACATGAGAGTGACGTCATCTTTTACTCTATATGTCTAGACTTAGCAGATGAATAAAGACATACAAGTGAGCCCAGGTGAGACCAGGAGAACTATCCCGCCAACCCACAGTCATGAGAATAATAAGTTGTTATCGTTTTAAGGCATTAAGTTTGGGGATGGTTTTGCTTTATGCATAACTCAAACAAGGGCATATAAGCAAGTGTTGAGATTCTCTAATATTCAATTGCTAGACAGAGAAAAATTAGACTGCATGGGAGAAAAACAAGTAGCAGGCAGAGAGGTAGAGGAACATTTAGGAAACTATATGTTATGAAATACAAAAAATGAAAAGAGAGCGAACAGGGGAGACAGAGAGAGAGAGAGAGAGAGAGAGTGTGTCTCAATGCGAAAGTTATCAATATGTCAAATATTGCTGATAAATAAAGATGAGGTCTAAAAATGACCATTGATTTAAGAGTATTGATCATTGATGACCTAGTGAGAATTGTTTTGGTAGTGATATGGGAGGAAGTCAACTCAGAACAGATTGAGGAGGGAATGAAAAGATAACAACTGGAGACAATTTGTTCAAGTAATTCTTCTGAGATGTCTTATTGTAAAATATGGGAGGGAAATAGAATGATGACTGGAGAGACTTGTGGATTCAGAGATGGGTTTTTCCCAGTGTTTATAAAGGTTTTTCTTTTTAGTTTACTATGATTTTTTTTTTAATTTGGACATACACAGTGGGAAGTCCCAGAGAAATTTTGAATATATAGAAGAGAACAGGCATAATTGAGAGGGTCTGGTTTCTTAATAAGTGAGTCAGGTAGAGGAAGCATAGGGAGAGGAAGTGGCTATAGGTGAGAAAAGGTAATGCCTCCCTATTAAAAGATCAAGGAATAAGCACATAATAAATATAGACATAGATTATCACAAAAGTATATGGAAAGAAAGTTGGAGTTTCCATTTAATAGTTACCATACCACTCCCATTTTTTTCTTAAATCAGGAGGCATATTCATTTGCTGAAAATGAGAAGGATTGTGAGTGGGAATTGGGTAGGTTGGAACATCATTGAAAAAGTTCGAAATAATCTTCACACATTTGGGGGATTGAATTGACAGAAAAACATAGACTTTTGAGGAATGTAAAGATTCCAGCTGTGACAGGTAGTTATTAATTTATAATAATTTACTGTGCTATTGTTTTCCCCCATTAATCTTCTCCAAAATTATTCACTGCTCACATGCATACATAGAGGAAATAGGCAGTTGAGTTCAACCAGGATTAGACTTTCTCCAAATTGGTAAGTGAAAAGACAAAAGGACAGGGAGTTTATTACCAAGAGTTTGGTAGACATTGTAAAAGATGCATGGACTCTAAACTGGATAAAAAGAGGAAGGGAGAAAAAAATAAGGGTGGAAGTTTGGAAGAAAGCAAAGGCTTGAATAGACAAGAGACCCTGAAAAGGTCAAGACATTGTAGGAAAACCTGAGCAAGCAATGTAGACTAGGAGGCTGTGGCTGAATAGTGCATAACTGGATCAGTCCTTTTAGAATTAGAGACGTTTAGTGTTTCTGGTTGTTTTTTTAGGAGGTGACAGCTTAGGTGAGGTAAAATGTTAGAGAAATTCACAAGAGTTGACAAAAAATACTAAGAAACCACAGGCTATAGATATATTGAAGTCATCCAGGATGAGATAGGTGCCAAGATATTTACAAAAGGAAGGAGAAGGCTTAAAAAATTTTCATGTGCAACAACTACGATCAGCCCTTTGTATCTGTAGATGCCACATCCGTACACTCAACCAACTGTGAACCAAAAATATTTGGAAAAAAATTCCAGAAGTTTCCAAATAGCAAAATTTGAATTTGCCATGCTCCAGCAACTGTTTACATAGCATTTACATTGTATTTACAACTGCTTACATAGCATTTACATTGTATTAGTTCCCATAAGTAATTACATATTATTTAAAGTAAATGAGAGGACGTGTATAGGTTATATGCAAACATTACACCATTTTATATACGGGACTTGAGTATTCTCAGATTATCGTATTCACAGGGATCCTGAAATCAATCCCCTGTGGATATCAATTGACAACTGTATTTAATTAGTAGTTGTTTTAAACTGTGTTCTCTGAAAAGTACTGGTTATACAGAAGTGATTTAGAGTTAAGCTTCTACATCCCTACAGAAATGTGACTAAGAGCTACAAGTCACTTAGGGGCATCAAGCAAATCTATTGCCACATAGACCCTGTTGCCCATAGATCAAGTCCATTTTCATCTGTGTGGATTGTCAACATCCCCACTTTACTGAGATGTGAGATGACCACTCCTTTTCCAGGAAATCATTTCTTTTCTGTTTTGAAAGTGCTCGTTGAAAGAAAAAGAAATCTGTTCAAGGATCAAATCATTTTTGTTTTTTGGGGTTTTTTTGTTTGTTTTTTTTGTTTTGTTTTTGTTTTTTATTGGGGTATAGTTGTTTTACAATGTTGTGTTAGTTTCTACTGTACAGTGAAGTGGAGTTCCCTGTGCTATACAGTAGGTTCTTATTAGCTATCTATTTAATACATATTAATGTCAATCCTAATCTCCCTGATTCCACACCCCCTACTTCCCCCCCTTGATGTCCATACATTTGTTCTCTACATCTGTGTTTCTAATTCTGCCTTGCAAACCAGTTCATCGGTACCATTTTTCTAGATTCCACATATATGCATTAATATACGATATTTGTTTTTCTCTTTCTGATTTATACAGCTAAAACTAATACAATGTTATACACAGATTATATCTCAATTTTCACGTCTCTACAAATGACCCTATTTTGTTCCTTTTTAAGGCTGAATAATATTCCACTGTATATATGTACCACATCTTTATCCATTTGTCTGTTGATGGGCATTTAGGTTGCTTCCATGACCTGGCTATTGTAAATAGTGCTGCAATGAACATTGGGGTGCATGTGTCTTTTTGAATTATGGTTTTCTCTGGGTATGTGCCCAGTAGTGGGATTGCTGAGCCATACAGTAATTCTATTGTTACTTTTTTAAGGAACCTCCATACTGTTCTCCATAGTGGCTGTATTCAATTTACATTCCCACCAACAGTGCAAGAGGGTTCCCTTTTCTCTACACCCTCTCCAGCATTTATTGTTCTTAGATTTTCTGATGATGCCCATTCTAATGAGTATGAGGTGATACCTCATTGTAGTTTTAATTTGCATTTCTCTAATAATTAGTGATGTTCAGCAGCTTTTCATGTGGCTTTTGGCCATCTATATGTCTTCTTTGGAAAAATGTCTATTTAGGTTTTTGGCCCATTTTTGATTGGGTTGTTTGTTTTTTTGATATTGAGCTGCATGAGCTGTTTATATATTTTGGAGATTAATCCTTTGCCCATTGCTTCATTTGCAAATATTTTCTCCCATTCTGAGGGTTGTCTTTGGTCTTGTTTATAGTTTCCTTTGCTGTGCAAAAGCATTTAAGTTTCATGGGGTCCCATTTGTTTATTTTTGTTTTTATTTCTATTACTCTAGCAGGTGGGTCAAGAAAGATCTTGCTGTGATTTATGTCAAAGAGTGTTCTTCCTATGTTTTCCTCTAAGAGTTTTATAGTGTACAGTCTTACATTTAGGTCTTTAATCAATTTTGAGTTTATTTTTGTGTATGGTGTTAGGGGAGTCTGATTCCTCCAGCTCTGTTTTTTTTTCTCAAGATTGCTTTGGCTATTCGGGGTCTTCTGTGTCTCCATACAAATTTTAAGATTTGTTGTTCTAGTTCTGTAAAAACTGCCCTTGGTAATTTGATATGGATTGCATTGAATCTGTAGATTGCTTTGGGTAGTTTAGTCATTTTCACAATATTGATTCTTCCAATCCAAGAACATGGTATATCCCTCCCTGTTTGTGTCATCTTTGATTTCTTTTATCAGTGTCCTATAGTTTTCTGAGTACAGGTCTTTTAACACCTTAGGTAGGTTTATTCCAAGGTATTTTATTCTTTTTGTTGCAATGATGAATGGGATTGTTGCCTTAATTTCTCTTTCAGATTTTTCATCATTAGTGTATAGGAATGAAAGAGATTTCTGTGCATTAATTTTGTATCCTACAACTTTACCAAATTCATTGATTAGCTCTAGTAGTTTTCTGGTGGCATCTTTAGCATTCTCTATTTATAGTATCATGTCATCTGCAAACAGTGACAGTTTTACTTCTTCTTTTCCAATTTGTATTCCTTTTATTTCTTTTTCTTCTCTGATTGCCATGGCTAGGACTTCCAAAACAGTGTTGAATAATAGCGGTGAGAGTGGACATCCTTGTCTTGTTCCTGATCTTACAGGAAATGCTTTCAGTTTTTCACCATTGAGAATGATGTTTGCTGTAGATTTGTCATATATGGCCTTTACTATGTTTAGGTAGGTTCCCTCTATGCCCACTTTCTGGAGAGTTTTTATCATAAATGGGTGTTGAATTTTGTCAAAAGATTTTTCTGCACCTATTTAGATGATCATATGGTTTTTATTCTTCAGTTTATTAATATGGTGCATCACATTGATTGGTTTGCATACATTGAAGAATCCTTGCATACCTGGGATAAATTCCAATTGATCATGATGTATGATCATTTTAATGTGTTGTTGGAGTCTGTTTGCTAGTATTTTGTTGAGGATGTTTGCATCTATATTCGTCAGTGATATTGGTCTGTAGTTTTCCTTTTTTGTATTATCTTTGTCTGATTTTGGTTTCAGGGTGATGGTGGCTTCATCGAATGAGTTTGGGAGTGTTCCTTCCTCTGCAGTTTTTTGGAAGAGTTTGAGAAGGATGGGTGTTAGTTCTTCTCTAAATGTTTGATAGAATTCACCTGTGAAGCCCTCTGGTGCTGGACTTTTGATTGTTGGAAGATTTTTAATCACAGTTTCAATTTCATTACTTGTGATTGGTGTGTTCATATTTTCTATTTCTTCCTGGTTGTATCTTTGTCTGGTTTTGGTATCAGGGTGATGGTGTCCTCGTAGAATGAGTTTGGGAGTGTTCCTTCCCCTGCAGTTTTTTGGAACAGTTTGAGAAGGATGGCTATTAGCTTTTCTCTAAATGTTTGATAGAATTCACCTGTGATGCCATCTGCTCCTGGACTTTTGTTTGTTGGAAGATTTTATTCATAGTTTCAATATCATTACTTGTGGTTGATCTGTTCATATTTTCTATTTCTTCCTGATTCAGTCTTGGAAGCTTATACCTTTCTAAGAATTTGTCCATTTCTTCCAGGTTTTCCATTTAATTAGCATAGAGTTGCTTGTAGTAGTCTCTTATGATGCTTTGTATTTGTGCAGTGTCCATTGTAACTTCTCCTTTTACATTTCTAATTTTATTGATTTGAGTCCTCTCCCCCTTTTACATGATGAATCTGGCTAAAGGTTTATCAATTTTGTTTATCTTCTCAAAGAACAAGCTTTTAGTTTTATTGATCTTTGCTATTGTTTTGTTTCTATT
>NC_041219.1:8965119-8984104 GCF_002837175.3 Physeter macrocephalus | reverse complement strand
CTGCATCCCATAGGTTTTGGATCATCGTGTTTTTGTTGTCATTTGTCTCTAGGTATTTTTTTGATTTCCTCTTTGATTTCTTCAATGATCTCTTTGTTATTTAGTAATGTATTGTTTAGCCTCCATGTGTTTGTGTGTTTTATGTTTTTTTTCCTGTACTTTATTTCTAATCTCATAGCATGTGGTCGGAAAAGATGCTTGATATGATTTCAATTTTCTTAAGTTTACTGAGGCTTGATTTGTGACCCAAGATGTGATCTATCCTGGAGAATGTTCCGTGTGCACTTGAGAAGAAAGTGTAATATGCTGTTTTCAGATGGAATGTCCTATAAATATCAATTAAATCTATCTAGTCTATTGTGTCATTTAAAGCTTGTGTTTCCTTATTAATTATCTGTCTGGATGATCTGTCCTTTGGTGTAAGTGAGGTGTTAAAGTCTCCCATTATTACTGTGTTACTGTTGATTTCCTCTTTTATAGCTGTTAGCATTTGCCTTAAGTGTTGAGGTGCTCCTATGTTGGGTGCATATACATTTCTAATTGTTGTATCTTCTTCTTGGATTGATCCCTTGATCATTATGTATTGTCCTTCTTTGTCTCTTCTAATAGTTTTTATTTTAAAGTCTATTTTGTCTGATATGAGAATCACTACTCCAGCTTTCTTTTGATTTCCATTTGCGTGGAATATCTTTTTCCATCCCCTCACTTTCAGTCTGTATGTGTCACTAGGTCTGAAGTGGGTCTCTTGTAGGCAGCATATATACGGGTCTTGTTTTTGTATCCATTCAGCCAGTCTGTGTCTTTTGGTTGGAGTGTTTTACATTTACATTTAAGGTAATTATCGATATGTATGTTCCTATTACCATTTTCTTTTGTTTTGTTTTTGTTTTTGTAGGTCCTTTTCTTCTCTTTTGTTTCCCACTTAGAGAAGTGCCTTTAGCATTTGTTGTAGAGCTGGTTTGGTGGTGCTGAATTCTCTTAGCTTTTGCTTGTCTGTAAAGCTTTTGATTTCTCTGTCAAATCTGAATGAGATCCTTGCTGGGTAAAATATTCTTGATTGTACATCCTTCCCTTTCATCACTTTTACTATATCATGCCACTCCCTTCTGGCTTGTAGAGTTTCTGCTGAGAAATCAGCTGTTAACATTATGGGGATTCCTTTGTATGTTATTTTTTGATTTCCCCTTGTTGCTTTTAATAATTTTTCTTTGTCTTTAATTTTTGTCAATTTGATTATTATGTGTCTCGGCATGTTTCTCCTTGGGTTTATCCTGCCTGGGACTCTGTGCTTCCTCGACTTGGGTGGCTATTTCCTTTCCCATTTAGAGACGTTTTCAACTATAGTCTCCTCAAATATTTTCTCAGGTCCTTTCTCCATCTTTTCTCCTTCTGGGACTCATATAATGTGAATATTGGTGCATTTAATGTTGTCCCAGAGGTCTCTTAGGCTGTCTTCATTCCTTTTCATTCTTTTTTCTTTATTCTGTTCCTCAGCAGTGATTTCCACCATTCTGTCCAGGTCACTTATCCATTCTTCTGCCTCAGTTATTCTGCTATTGATTCGCCTCCATTCTTTTTCCAAGGATCATTTTCACTATCATTATTGTGAATTCTTTTTCTGGAAGGATGCCTATCTCCACTTCATTTAATTGTTTTTCTGGGGTTTTCTCTTGTTCCTTCATCAGGGACATAGTCCTCTGCCTTTTCATTTTGTCTATCTTTCTGTGATTGTGGTTTTTGTTCCGCAGGCTGCAGGATCATAGTTCTTCTTGCTTCTGCTGTCTGCCCTCTCCCAAATCATTTTTGAATAAACTGCATATTTCACTTCCCTTTTAAAGATCTTCACATGATACAAAATTCTGAGTCTTGCATAATCTTTTAAAGTTTCTGATTTATTTAAACTTGGAACCCAGTTTTCAAATTATATCTATTGAAATATTTAGCAAAACATTGCAACAGAATAACAATAAGAGATATAATTTATTTCATAATCACCATGGCTGGTTAAAGTTTTTTTACACAATATTTCATCAAATCCACATAGTAAGCTATAAAGTAGGTAGAATTTCCCTAATATTATAAGCTTAAAAGTCACTTATCCAAAATTGATGGAACCAGGATTCAAGCCCAAAGTAGTCTGACTCCAAATCTCTTTATTTATATGTTATGCAGGACCCCCTACATAATCTGTAGGACCAATTGCAAAATAAAAATGCAAGGCCCCTTGTTCAAAAATTATTAAGACTTTCAATACAGCAACAGCAGAGCATTAATACAAATGTGGGGCCTTCTGAGCAGAGAGTCTTATATGACTGCACAGATGGAATGTCCACAAAGCCAGCCTTATGATTATGAATGTTGCCTCCAAGTATTCTATAGTCACTATAAAAAAAAAAAATACTGTCACTAGAGTGAGTACCATTATCATTTAAACTGTTGTGCAAGCTCCCTGAATAGAATAGCTCAGACACTTCCAGTTTGAGTTGCTCCTATTATTGTGAAGACTAAACTCTGCCACTTAATAAGTATTTGTTAAGTAAAATAAATAAGTGAAATAACCATTTGTCCTAAGTTTATTACCATTAGCATATTATGGTTTCAAAGTCATCATGAACCTGACTTCTCTGTTCATGACTGAAACTGACTATTCAGATACTAGAACCCTTTATTTTTCCTTCTAAATAATTGAACTTATTCTAATACTAAATTGCATAAAATATTAATGACAAAATCAATTTGAAAAACATTGTATATAATCAGATTTTTAAAATATTAAAATCTGAGGAGAGCAGATATCTTGTCAAAGCAATCACTGACTCAATAAATTTTTGTTGGACATCTACATTTTTGAACATCTATTATTGTTCAGAAGCAAGGGTGACCTGGCTGAAAAAATCTTCTATTCTAAGGATCATGAGAGTTAATTAATCATTATTGTGTTAAGCCCTACAAAGAATTCTGAATTAGGGAACCAAATGTGAATGATCATCATAATCTACTATAATCCTTGAAATTAAAATCTCTTTTGCCAAGAACTATCTGCATTTGGACTGTCCATCGCTGTGCAAACCTGTTGTAGATTCTAATGTTCTTTCTTTTTCTAAAAAAATATGAACAATTTCCTAAAAATATGTTTATTGATTCATCACTACTTTCTTGAGTTATTTACTACTGTTCCAATTGTTTCCTTGAATGACTTAAGTTGGGTATATCTGGCCATAGTAAATAATAAACACACAATAAATTCTGAGCAGACACAGGTTGAATGTTGCAGTCAAACAAAATTTACAGCCAATTTAACCTAACATTTACTTATTTGCATAATCATTATTGCACTGTTGGGTAATTAGGCATAAATGGTAGGGAGTTTACCAAAAGGACTGCAATTAGTATTATCTTTACAAAAATATTTCAGTAATCAGCTCTGGGTCAGAAAGTTTTTGGAAAATAGAAACCTGCCTTTAGGTATTGAATCCTTACAATTGTATCTAGGTTTCTAAAATCAACTTGGTTGGATGTGAGTGGGGAAAAGAGCAGTTTTGAAGTGTGATATATAAGGAATGAAAAGAAATTTGGGGGGGAGGGGCTTCCCTGGTGGCACAGTGGTTAAGAATCTGCCTGCCAATACAGGGGACATGGGTTCGAGACCTGGTCTGGGAAGATCCCATATACCATGGAGCAACTAAGCCCATGCGCCAACTACTGAGCCTGTGCTCTAGAGCCCGTGAGCCACAACTACTGAAGACCATGCACCAAGAGCCTGTGCTCCGCAACAAGAGAAGCCACAGCAATGAGAAGCCCATGCACCGCACCGAAGAGTAGCCCCCACTCGCCGCAACTAAAGAAAACCCACACGCAGCAACAAAGGCCCAACACAGCCAAAAAATTAATTAATTAATTAAAAAAAAGAAATTTGGGGGGGAAATTCCATTGAATACATACTGCTGGACCCAAGAGGGCAAATACACACAGGTAACAGGTCCCTTTTCTCCAGAAGTTTATGGACATAATATTAGTTTTCCTATTTGTTTTGTCTGATAGATGTAACCACACAGTAATACTGGGAGACATACAGAGCAGATGCTGGGATCCTACAAAAACCAAATTTGCTGGGTTTGGTATATCACCCAGTGACATGAGTTGAGCAGTTATAAGCCAGCTCCCTTAAACAAGGGCTTGGCTTCAGAGCCAGAGAGGTGGGATACAATTTCCACAGCCAAAAGATTGGGGTGGAATAATGAAGAAGAGTCTGACAATAAATTAAGTTATGTAAGGAGTCAAAGCCAGAGGAAGTTAGGAACAAATGAGGTAGGCAGTATATGATTTCCCATCATTATCGAAAATCTTGCAGGTATGTAGTGCATATGTGCTGGGATGGTTAAAAGTATAAGATCAAAAGCCACATGATAGTAGAAATACAGAAAATGGAGAGAGATGAGGGAGTCTTATGGTATTGACAAATGATAGACCTTGTATTATTAAATGTGAAAGGAAAGAGTGAAAAAACCCAGCCAGGGCTCCAAAAATGCCAAATACGTGACAAAAAGAATAGTGGTTTATAAATAAAAAGAGGGAACACAAGAAGAAGAAAAATTTTGTGAGGGAAGATGATAAGGAAGTTCAGTTCATCCGTGTTGTATTGGAGGTGACATGAGAGCATACAGGGCAAATTTCAATAAATTCATGTGAGTAAATATTAATTGGAGTTAAAGAACAGGCTCACAAATGGAGATGCCAGTTTGAGGCTCTTTTGCATAGTAGTGCTAGTTGGAAGTCATTGAAATGGATGAAAAGAGAAGAGAGCTAAGGGTGAGAAATGAAAATCATCTATGTAAGAGTGAAAAAAATATCCCCAGCAATAGTGAAGATGCAGTTGGAAAATCAAAAGAACTATGAAAATACTCAGATTCCAAAGGAGAAGAATACTCAAGTGTTAACTACTAGCAACCCAGCCTCAGGATGTCAATGACAGACTTTTCTCGCTAAATACTAGACTCTCAATCATTGTAAAACTTGATTGGTTAATACAATTTCTTATGTAGCTCAAATAGCCTATTTGTTTCCTCTGTAATTATTGTGTTAAATGAGAGGTGGAAGCATCTCTGTATTTGACAAGCAAAGTGCTGACTTGCTTTTCCTTCTGTCAATATTAAAATTCTTGTTTCTCTTTGTATTTTCTCTCACCCAATTACATCTGTAGTAATCTGTAAAATACGCTTCAATTGGAACACTAATTGTACTGTTATTTGATTCCCTTTCCCTTATGATTCTCTGGTGAGTCTTGTTGGAAAGAGCCTAGCAAAACTGCATATTACTAATATATTGCTTGTCTTACGTCTTTCCTTGGTGTCTCTGAAACCACAGCTCAAATGTTAATAGAAATCTCTATTTTAATAGGATGCTCTTGTCTACAAACTCAACATCAACTCAATTATATATTCTGAAAGGCTATTTACAGCTTTAAACCTAATGCAAATTAGGAAAATTAATTTAAAACCTGCAAGTTACTCAACAGTAATAAGAACTTCAAAAACAGATGATTTTTTGTCTAATAGATATGAATTACCCACCATTTTAAGTTTATGCTAATTCTAATAACAGTATTATACTATGAAAATGAACTTGGAACTGATGAACATTATCATTGGAGGCATCAAGAAAATTGCTTAACTTCTTACACAGTTAAAATGCCTTTTATTATTGCCATATTCTGTTCCAACCAAAAAAAAATGATCCATATTCCAGCAATGAACCATTTTAATGATTTTATATAAAAATTCAACCAAGGCTTTCCTGGTGGCACAGTGGTTAAGAATCCGCCTGCCAAGGCAGGGGACACGGGTTCGAGCCCTGGTCCAGGAAGATCCCACATGCCACGGAGCAACTAAGCCCACGTGCCACAACTACTGAGCCTGCATTCTAGAGCCCACGAGCCACAACTACTGAAGCCTGTGCACCTAGAGCCCATGCTCCTCAACAAGAGAAGCCACCACAATGAGAAGCCCGCGCACCACAATGAAGAGTAACCCCCGCTCGCTGCAACTAGAGAAAGCCTGCATGCAGCAACAAAGACCAAAGCAGCCAAAAATAAAATTAATTAATTAATTTTTAAAAAGTCAACCAATGAACAAGAAAGATTATTCCTAAAATTAATCAGTCTCCACTCTAGAAATATTCAATAGAAAATGAAACTGAAGATACCATAGAGGTGCTTTCATTTTTATTACAAGAATCTCTTTTCTAATTGGCAAAGAAATATACGTATTTCTGAGGAAAAGAGAACATTTCTAATGTTGAGATTTTCTAGTAAAAGTGAGAAAGAAAGTAATGTTTTATTATTTTATGGAAAGCCGTGCATATGTTTAAGGTGATTAATTTCTATTCTAGTTCATTTCATTTCTCTGCCTCTTTCCCTTTTTTGTCTGTATGAAGTCACACACACACACAAATTTGATATATTTGCTCACTGAGATGGAGGTCTCCAAGCAAGTGTCCCTTGATCTGAGAAATCTATACGCACAACCATTCCTAAGAGGATGCCATAGGAAAATAGAGAGTGCACACTGATGCCAGAGGGTTTCTCTTGCAATTCCCAGGTGATGGTAAACTGAGTAGGTTTTCTGTTCAGACCCTGATCCTAGGCAGAAAAAACACTCTAAGCCGGAAAGATTAACTGCCTATTCAGTTCTTTTGTTTTTTTTTGAATTTTATTTTATTTTATTTTTTATACAGCAGGTTCTTACTAGTTATCTATTTTAGACATATTAGTGTATATATGTCAATCCCAACCTCCCAATTCATCCCACCACCTATTCAGTTCTCTGATCTGCCGTGGACACAGGCTTCAGAGGTAATCTATAGTCTGTGACAGAACATTGAGTGTCTGTTTATAAACTCTTTTTATCAAATTTGCAATGATATGTGTGTGTGTGTCACCATTTATAAGTTACTCCTAAAGAAATTTCTGAAATGATCAGTAGTACTTAATGCTAAAATGGCTTCCAGGGAATTCAATAAACCCATTTTTTCAGAACTATTCTGGATAGCTAACAAAATCATAAAACCTTGATTTATAAAAAATCCTAGGAATGAACTCTTTCATTTTTATAGAAAAGTAAATTAAAACCAAATGAAAGAAAGGCATTCTTTCACTATTACATACCTGAAGGCTTTCAAGTAAGCCAAAGTTCCATTCACCTGTCATACTTTTAATTTAGGTTTAAAATAATGACCTTGATGGGACGCTAACAGGTTAATGAAATGCACACATATTAGTGAGTAAGTCACTCAAAGCAACCAATGCCATTTCAAACAAATAGTTTACCAAATTCAGCTCTCTAACAAGCATCTAGGGGCAGATGGGGGCTTTACTTTTGTTAATAACATGTCTTTTTTTAGGTTACAGTCATGATAGTTTTGCTCTCCACCATAGAATTCCATATAAATGCCTGAAAATAACAGATGGTTTTTTAAACAACCATATTTCCCACTGTATCATCAGCATAAAGTTAAATACAGATTGCTTATTTTTGCTCTGATGCAGCTTCAGTGAACTCATCATTAGCACATCTTTGTTAAACTCAATAATAACTGTATATTCAGAGTGTAATGTCAGAGGTAAAAATGTTGTGGCTAAAAAAAAAATTAATAAGCCAATTATTTTTCTTCACTTTGTCAAATTTGAAACATAAATTCTGTTTTGACTAATGCAGCAATTAAATATGTTCAAATTGTAATCCAGTTACAAAGGCTCATTAGCATAAATATGCTTCTCTTTGCTTACCCTGACAAAGAAAAGTACTACCCAATGATAAAAAGAGTGAATGTAACTTAGAATTCCCTGGTGACCACTCTCCTCTTCTGCTGACTGAGAAATCTCTAGCTCTTCATTTCTTTAGGAATTCAACAGTGTACCCTCAAGCCTAACCCATAGCACTTACAAACTGTAAATTCCAGTTTTTTATATCATGTTTTCCCAATGATAAGTATCACTAAACTACAGATCTTTTTTTACTGAAAGGCATTTTTAAATTAAAAACAAACAAAAGGCTCAGCATTTCTAGTCCATGGGGACCAAATTAGGAAATGTGATACAGACCATGACTCCTGATGTGACTCAGCAATAGGTATTTCCAAGGGATTCATTTTAAACTCAAAACTATTAGTGAGTAAGAGTAAATGAAAACAAAATAAACTGCCACAGTGTTGTCTTGCAAGAACATGGGGGATTCATGTTTTGGTGGGAGGCTATACTTGTGAAAGAGTAGTGCATGAACTTACTAAATATTAACATAAGTAGGGCTTCCCTGGTGGCGCAGTGGTTGCGCGTCCGCCTGCCGATGCAGGGGAATCGGGTTCGTGCCCCGGTCTGGGAGGATCCCACATGCCGCGGAGCGGCTGGGCCCGTGAGCCATGGCCGCTGAGCCTGCGCGTCCGGAGCCTGTGCTCCGCAACGGGAGAGGCCACGACAGAGGGAGGCCCGCATACCACAAAAAAAAATATTAACATAAGTAAATTTACATTGTATAATATGAAATATAAGCATACAAAATATTAACACATTTGTAAGCATGGACAAAAGCACATAATAAGGTACTTAGAGGTTTTTTAATTCCCAAAGAATATTGAATTAATGTATGAATTTTAATATTAACTATTCATAATTTCATTCAACTGAATATGTATTTCCTGAGAACTTATTATATATTCCAAGTACTGTGCTTTAACAAAATATATAGCAATGAACAGAAGAGACAGGACCCTTGCTTTTATGGATTTTAGAGCTCTTAATAACCTTTAGCCATTGCAAGAAATCTATTTCCTAAAATAATGACAAAATTAACATAATGCAGTTTGAATTATATTTGATATACTTTTGTTATTTAAGAGAATGCTCTATTTATTCCTTTGAAAGAAAAATCATTTTTTCTTTCCTTTTTTTTACTTATGGTAAAATACACATAAAATTTAACATCTTAACCATTTTTAATCATGCAATTCAGTGGTATTAAGTAGATTCATACCATTATGTATCTATTCCCACCATCTATCTCCAGAACTCTTTTCATCTTCAAAACTAAAACTCTGGGCTTCCCTGGTGGTGCAGTGGTTGAGAGTCTGCCTGCCGATTCAGGGCACACGGATTCGTGCCCCGGTCTGGGAAGATCCCACATGCCGCGGAATGGCTGGGCCCGTGAGCCATGGCCGCTGAGCCTGCGCGTCCGGAGCCTGTGCTCCGCAACGGGAGAGGCCACAACAGTGAGAGGCCGGCGTACCTCAAAACAAACAAACAAAAAGCTAAAACTCTATACCCATTAAAAATAACTCCCTATTTCCCCCTACCCCAGTTCCTGACCACCACCATTGTATTTTCTGTGATTTTGACTACTCTAGACATATCAAATAAGTGGAATTAAGCATCATTTTCTTTCTGTGACTGGCTTATTTCAACCTAGCATGATGTCCTCAAGTTTCTTCCATGTTGTAGTATATGTTAGAATTTTTCTACCTTTTTGAGGCTGAATAAGATTTCATTGGGGCTTCCCTGGTGGCGCAGTGGTTGAGAGTCCACCTGCCGATGCAGGGGATGCGGGTTCGTGCCCCGGTCCGGTAAGATCCCGCATGCCGCGGAGCGGCTGGGCCCGTGAGCCATGGCCGCTGAGCCTGCGCGTCCGGAGCCTGTGCTCCGCAACGGGAGAGGCCACCACAGTGAGAGGCCCGCGTACTGCAAAAAAAAAAAAAGATTTCATTGTATATACACACCACATTTTGTTTATCCATTTATCTGTTGATGGACACTTGGTTTGCTTCTACAATTTAGTTACTGAGAATAATGTTCCTATGAACATGGTTGTACAAATATCTCTTGGAGACCCTACTTTTAATTCTTTTAGGTATATACTAAGAAGTGGAATTGCTGAATTGTATGATAATCCGATTTTTAATTTTTGATGAATTGCCATTCTATTTTCCACAGCAGCTGTAACAGTTTACATTCCCACTTGTAGTGCACATGGATTTTATCATGATTTATCATCATGTTTTTGGTAGTTTCCTTCTATTACTAGTTTGTTGAGTGTTCTTATCATGAAAGGTGTTGAATTTTGTCAAATTCATCTGTTGATGAATCTGCATCTGTTGAGATGACTATGTAGTTTTTTTTTTCCCCTTCATTTTGTAAATGTGGTGTGCCATACTGATTGATTTTCATGTTAATCCACCTTTGCATGTCAAGAATAAATCCAATTTGATCATGGTACATTATCCTTTTAGTATGCTGAACTCTGTTGGCTAGTATTTTGCTGGGGACTTTTCCATCAATGTCCATAAAGGATACTGGTCTGTAGTTTTCTTTTCTTGTAGTATCTTTGTCTAGCTTTGGTATTAGGCTAATGTTAGCCTCCTAGACTGAGTCAAGAAGTGTTTCCTCTTCTTCATTTCTTTTTGTTTTACAAAGTTATGAAAGATTGGTTCTAGTTCTTTAAGTGTTTGGTAGAATTCACTGGTGAAACCATAAGGCTCTGAGCTTTTCTTTGTTGGGAGAGTTTTGGTTACATATTCAATCTCCTTCCTAGGTATGTCTATTCAGATTTTCTGTTTCATCATGATTTAGTCTTGATAGTTTAGTGTTTCTAGGAATGTGTCCATTTTATCCAGGTTATTAAATTTCTGGTTAATATAGTCTCATAATTCTTTTCGTTTCTGTAGAATCCGTATTAATATCCCCACTTTAATTTCTGATTTAGTAATTTCAGTCTTCTCTCTTTTTTCTTAGTCAATCTAGCTAAGATTTTCCAATTTTGTTGATCTGTTTGAAGAACCAACTTTTTATTTCATTGATTTTCTCTATTGTTTTCCTATTCTCTATTTCATTTACTCCTGCTCTAATTATTATTTCCTTTCTTCTTCTAGCTTTGGGCTCAGTTTTTACTTCTTTTTCTAGTTCTTTAATTTGTAAAGATATATTGTTGATTTGAGATCATTCTTGTTTTTTAATGTAAGTGTTTATAGCATTGCTTAGCATTGCTTTCACTGTGTCCCATAAATTTTGATAGGCTGTGTTTTCATTTTTACTTGTCTCTAAGTATTTTCTAATTTATATTCTGATTTCTTCTTTGAGTCTTTGGTTGTTTAAGAGTGTGTTGTTTAATTTCAACAAATTTGTGAATTTTCTAGTTTTCCTTCTGTTACTGATTTCTAACTTTATTCCACTGTGGTCAGAGAAGATGTTTTGTAAGATATTTATATTTTTTAATTTATTGAGTTTCCATTTGTGACCTGACATATCGTCTATCCTGGAAAATATCTCATGTGCATTTGAGAAAAATGTGGTTTTTATTGTTATTGGGTAGAGTATTCCTTATATGTTTATTAGGACTAGTTGTTTTCTTATGTTGTTCAAGTTCTCTGTTTTCTTACTTTTGTCTGGTTGTTCTATCCATTATTTAAAATAGGGTATTGAAGTCTCCAATTATTTTTGTAGTAATGTCTACTTTTCCTTTAAAATCTGCCAGTTTTTGCTTCATATATTTGATGGTCTGTTAGTAGGTTGCATTAGGTTTATAATTGCTATATATTTTGCTGTATTGAATCCTTTATTAATGTATAATGTCTCTGTTGGTGTTTTATAACTTTTTTTGATTGAAAGTCTATTTTGTCTGATAGTAGTATACCCACTCCTGCTCTGTTTTGGTTACTATTTGCTTGGACTATCTTTTTCCATCCTTTCACTTTCAACCTTTTTATGTCTTTGAATGTAAAGTGAGTCTCTTGTAAATAGCATATACTCATATTATGGTAATTGATTCCATTATGCCAATCTCCATCTTTTTATTGGAGGGTTTAATACATTTACATTTAAAGTAACTACTGATAAGGAGAGACTCACTTCTGTCATTTTGCTATTTGCTTTTTATATGTCTTATACCTTTTTTGTCCCTCAGTTCCTACAGATCTTCCTTTGTGTTCAGTTAAATTTTGGCAGTGAAATGTTTTAATTCCCTTGTCATTTCTTTTTGCACATTCTCAATAACTTCTTTGTGGTTACCATGAGGATTACATTTAAAATGATAAAGTTATGACTCTAATTTGAATTTATACCAGCTTAACTTCAACAACATATAAAAACTCTGCTACTTTACAACTCTGTTTCATTATGTTAGATGTCAAAAAACTACATGTTTATACATTGAATGTCCAAAAGCATAAACTAATAATGTTTAATGCATTCGTTTCTTAGCTCATACAGAAAACAAAATGTGGAGTTACAAATCAATGTTATAATAATACTAGCTTTTAGATAAATTCTTGTGAGGCTTTTTAAAGTGTATTAGTCTCTAGTGTTGAAAACAAAATGTAGAGTTACAAGCAATTGTTATAATAATACTAGCTTTTATAATTTCCCATGTTTTTATCTTTACTGAGATCTTCATTTCTTCATATAGCTTTGAGTTACTATCTAGTGATTTTTCATTTCAACCTGCAAGACTCCCTTTACATTTATTGCAGATATAGAATTCTTGGTAGACACTTTTTTTTCTTTGACCACTTTGAATATATCAGCTCACTGCCTTCTCACCTCCAAAGTTTTTGATGAGAAATTTGCTAACAATCTTATTGAGGATGAGTTGCTTATATGTGATGAGTTGCTTTTCTCTTGCTGCTTTTAAGATTCTCTCTTGTCTTTGTCTTTCAACGGTTTAATTATAATATGTATTGGTGCAGATCTCTTTGAGTTCAACCTACTTTGTTGTACAGTAGTACTTGTATATGATTCATGAATAAAATATGTATTCATGAATCATATACAG
Source organism: Physeter macrocephalus (assembly GCF_002837175.3). Taxonomy (NCBI): domain Eukaryota; kingdom Metazoa; phylum Chordata; class Mammalia; order Artiodactyla; family Physeteridae; genus Physeter; species Physeter macrocephalus. The sequence goes on along the minus strand of NC_041219.1, from coordinate 8,971,295 downwards.
TCATACACACACACGCACCACACACACACACACACACACACACACACACACAATGGGTGTCTCAAAAGTATGAGAGTAGTGACTTATCCAAATAAAGGAAGCTAGAAAGTAAAAGTTAATTTTGGCTAGGAATCCAGAATTTCTAACCTAGTTCTTCTATGCTGGAACTAGAAAATCTTGAGATTATATTATTTCTTCTTTTGTTCTACATGATTTTGTTCATGCAACATATCAGCCAATTTATACTTATTCTTCAAGACTACACACCATCACCTCTACTGTAAAATCTTCCACAGTCTCTCATGGTACTTCTTTCACATATCTCTGTTAACATTTATCATGTTATATTCAATTTCTTTGCATCTCTTACTCCTCACACTGTTTTTTAAAAAAATCAGCAAATATTCCTTACTTATTGAGTACACTCAGCACAATCCCTGAAACATGACAAAGTCTCAATAAATGGTAAGGAGGAAAGGGTAGGAGTTAGAGCTGAGACATTTGCTTGGTAGTGAAGTAGGTTCTAAAGCTTAAAACTACAAATAAGAGTAAAGTGTTTAAGGACAGTGATGCCAGTCTCACTGGAATAAACAGTTTAGGAAAACAACATATGGTCTCATGTAATACTTAATTCAGCAGGATTGAGTAATATAGAAAACTCTAATGAGTGTCAGAAAAATTGTAATTTATTATTTCAATCAGTTCAAATCACTATATTTAAGTACTGCCAGAAAAAAAAACAATATGTATCATGTGAAATCCAGAATTTGGTCTCTATGGATAAAATTATGAGTAAACTTATTTCAGTCAATTCTAGGTCAGTTCATTCTAATAGTTACCACAGGATGAACTACTATGTCATTTAGCTCCTTACCCATCCTTGGAAAGATTCAAGTGTAGTCCAGACAATGCCTTATCTGCACAGTCCTATGAAGAAGTGGAGACTGAACCAGATATATTTATCTTTAATTGCTCATTGGGAATTTCAATTTTCTCTAAAATATAATATCCATAGATTAGGATGTCAAGATTGCAGCCTACAGAATTGCTGATTCCCTAGTCATTGTTATATGGACAATAGATAGCAAAAACTCTTCAGTATGGATTTGAAGTATTTACATAAACATATGTGAAATAGTTAATTAATAAATGTGCTTTTACAGAAAAAGGAAAACTCATAACATGTCAGATCCTAGAGGTGTTAGACGTTTCACTTTTCTAAGAATCTATGAAATATATTTAAGTTCTGTTCTTTACTGAATAAAAAGGCAGTGCTGTTCACTGCAGGACTATTTGGATTGACACAAGGCTGGAAAGAATCAGATTCCCACTAAGAGGATACTGGTTAGGTAAACCATGAACATCCACACAATGGAGTACTATGCAGCAGTATTAAAGAATAAGAACTAACTTTTTATACAGTGAAGGAGTGATACCAAGATGTAATGTTGAGTAAAAAATTGGGGAGTAATGTGTGTATACTATGCTATTGTTTAGCTAAAAAATATGAGAGAAGTATAAATATACATTAATACATAAAATATTATATTAATAATAAACCAGTGAAAGGATATACCATAAAAATAACAATTATTTTTAGCGGAAAGAGGAAATAGAGTAGACAGAATAGAAGGTAGACTTCTTTGAATTTATCTAGTTTTGTAGATTTTATTTTGGAATCCTGTAAGTATTTTACAAGAAAATTTTGTTTATATGGATAAACAATCTCTGGAAATTAAACAAATTAAATTGTTTGTGCAGTTGGCAGTGTAGCCTCAGAAGAGGACTTGTGATAGGCAGAATCATGGCTCTCCCCAACAGATGTCCAAGCTCTAGTACTCAGAAATTGTGGATATGTTATTTTTGTAGCAAAAGGGACTTGCAGGTATGACCTTGGGATGCAAACCTTGGGAAGGGAAGATTATCCTGGATTATCTGAGTGAGTCCTTAAAAGTGAAGAACCTTTCCCAGTTTTGTTCAGAGAGTGAAGTGAGGACTGAAGAAGTACCAGAAAGACAACAACATTGCTGGCTTTGAAGATGGAAGAAGGGTACCATGAGCCAAGCAAGGTGGACAGCTTCTAGAAGCTGGAAAAGGCAAGGAAATGGATTCCCCTCTAAAGCCTCCAGAAAGGAAAGCACCCCTACCAACACCTTGATTTTAATCCAGTATTGAACTTCGGACTGCAAAACTGTAAGCTAGTAAATTTGTCTTGTTTAAAGCCACTAAGTTTGTAATTTTTTTATAGTAACAATAAAAAACAAATATAGGAATAATTCCAAATGACCTTAAAAAAACCAGTAATTAGACTCTATATTTTTAATGGGATATACCCTAAGGACTAACAGAATACAAGTGTTCCTAAACTATTTAATTAATCATATTATGAGTTAGTTTCTCTATTTTTATGCTGAGTTAAAAAGAAAATTGTCAGTGCTGTTGAGAACTAAGATATTTAGCATGGGAGAAAGGATATCAAGATCTAAGATTGATTAGGTTAAATCTTTGTAGTCCTAAATTAGAATTAGAGCTGTCCTTATGAACCCAGGAACTATTTTATCTTGAAAGAAACAATCTTGTTCACTGAAAAGTCTTAAAAACAATAACTGAGTTCCCCATTTCTGCAAGTGCTATTTTCCCTTAAAACCAAACAGGACTTCTTGAAGAAATGGCTGGTTTGAGATCTGGTGTAGGAAATGTACAAGATGAGACTTTCCACACTAACAGACAAGGAAGCCATCAAAGCTATCAAAGTATTCAGGAGTCAATTGAACAGGTTCTACTGATCAAAACTGGGAAAATTTGAACACCACTAAAGATAATAACTGCAATGAATTTAAACACATCAAATATCTATGGACTCATAATAATACTCAAAAAACAAACACAACACCTAATTGGTCACCTTATAAAGGATCATAAAGAACTCCTTTACTATTTTCAAAAATGGGTAAATACAGGAAAATAATCTAGTATTTATTCTGCCTTTTCTTTCAAACTGTACCTCTGTGTAACCAAGTAGTAGATGAGAGAATGTTTGTATTACAGAAATATTCAAGACAATAAATGAATATATTTATTGGAACATCCCAATTTAATAACTTCTACTGAATTAACACATCTAGGTATTAATGAAAATCAAAGTCAGCTAACATCACAAAAAAAGAGAAAAAATGTATCCTTTATGATGGAAGTATAGAACCACTCTTAAAAGCTTTTTTTTAAAAGAAGAAGAAACAAAAACAAAAACTTTAAACAGTGACCTAGAATCTGATTAAGCCTCTAGATCATATCCAATAGAGAGCTAATATAGGAGAGAGGGGCACATGTTATATGACACCATGTGAAAACAGTGAGTAAAATGTACACCATATGAAACTGCAGAGCAAATAACTATTTCCTCAACAAACAACTTACAAGGAAAAAAAATAGTGATGAAAAATAAAGAGGTTGCAAGGACTTAAATATTTCAACCAATTACATTGCATGCTCCTTATTCGGATCCTGATTGAAACAACAAGCTGAGAGACACAGAGAGAGAGAGAGAGAGAGAGAGAGAGAGAGAGAGAGAGATTGTAAAACAGGGAGGGGGAAAAAAGAAAGAATGGAAAAAGGAAGATCAAAAAGGAAAGCCTAAAGAAAAATTTTAAAAATTGAACATTCAACTAGATATTTGATAGATATAGATATTCAATAATATTACAGAATTTTTCACTTATTTTCAGTGTGATGTGGCTCTTATGAATATTTTTGAGAGTTTTTAATTTTTGGAGACACATTCAAAGATTTATGGAAAAAATAAAGTCTGTTGTTTGCTTCAAAATAATCTTGTGGGGATGAGATGATATTGGATGGGGATGGGCTTATACTGAGTAGGGATTGATGGTGGGTAGAAGTGGGTTGGAGTATCAATAAACAAGATTGGTCAGGCTGATTATTTTTGAAACTGGGTGATGGGTACATGGAGGTTCCTAATACATTTCTCTCCATTTTTGTGTATGTTTGAGTTTTTCCATAATAAAAAGTTAAAAGAAAAACAAATGAAAAAGAAGTAGAAGAATCACTGTGGGGAGATTTTTAAGCTGCTACTAAGATATTATTTTTAAAACTCCTCTAATAATTCATTTTCTTATAGTCAGCCAGATATGAAAAAAATCTGAAAAGTGTTATTTGTTAGAAAAAAGTTTTAAACATCTTCCTCTTTCTTAGTTCCAATAGACATAGTCATCAGTTATCCCCAATTATAAAATTACTATGTAATGCATAATAAAATAATTTACTCTATAATTGTCTCACGCTTCTACTTTCCACTGCTCATGTGTAGCAGGTTCTTTCTGCCCAAACTCCAGCATTCCTTTTTTAAATTATGAGTTATTCAGGGCAATGATTAAATGCAGATAGTTTAAGAGCTTTTTCACTGGAAGTTATCAGCCCATCCTTTATATTCTGATTTGTCCGAATTAGATCCTAGCAGGCCTGCTTGGGAAACCCCAGGATGTACTCTTTTTAGAACTGCCCCAGGGTCTGTAAGTTACAAGTGAACAACTAAGACTAAAATATATTACTTTCCTTTTTTTCAAGCCTGTCACTGATAGTGGAATTTTCTTCCCTTATAAATAAGAGATCTATTAAGATTTCTTTTTTTTTCCTTTAGCACTCATAGAAAATATGATAATATGTTTTTTTCACGCATGAAGGAAATTGGGTCCTCTCTCCTCTTTGATAATTGTTTCAAGAAACAAACAAAATAATCCTGCAATTCCTTGAGATGATAAAATATGAGTATCCCCATAGTCCAGGAGCCACCATCAAAAGCTGAAAAAGTGGAAGATATGGGTTGTGAATTCTGCTTATATTCTAATCAAATTTGGAGTAGAATCCTAAAGAGCATATAGCCATTCTCAGCACATAATGTGTTTAGAAATATGTAGATATTAATATTACTACTAGTAGTAACAGTGCTATAAAAGAAAAAATTAGAAATGAAAAAAAAATCCTTAAGATTATTGCTTAGAGAGGACTATACAAGGGAAAAAAATTAAGAGGAAGCAAGGGCATTATACTGTGAAGGTCAGTTTTAGATTTATCAATGGTTCCCTCTTCGCTAAGGCACTTCTCTGTTTCCTTAGATTTCCAGTGGATTTCTATATCCTGAGCAGAACAATTTTGTAGGAGCCAAGCAGTACCTTGAGAATGGATAAGGTTGTCTCTTTTAACAGTCCCTTAGATGCTGACTAATTATTTTGATAATCTGAAAATCAGGGACAGAATTACAAGTTTACCATTTTATCTGATGCCAATCACTGAGGAGAAATGTAAATTGTAAAAGTATAAATTACCCTAGATCACTCTGTATTCTGTCTTCAATATGAATGCTTCCTTCTTGCCCTTCCCTCCTCTTCTAACCAAATCAACTCTTCAGTTTAGTTTAAATATTTGTAGCTTTGATCAACAGTCCTTTATCCTGATTCAGAACAAAGCTGATGACTTCATCTCTAGTGATATAACTAAAAATTTTAGATTTGTAAAAATTATCTTTTAAACCTTTGAATTCCCTAATCCAGTCTCTGGGGAATAGCAGGCACTCAATAAATGTTGAACAATTAATTAATTAATTATATAAAGTAGGCTTCGGGTTCAAAGCCAAGATTTTTTTTTAAGTTTAATGTTAAATTATTGTAGCTCACATTAATAAACATTAAAAATTCCATTGAAAATTAGAGTGAGCATTGGATTTGCTGCCTTTCCTGCTTTAATACTGAAGAGACTACTGGAAAGAAGAATCACCATTAATCATCTCATTGAATTTAATTGAAATAATGTAAATGAAAGTACTTTGTAAACTGTTATGTTATACACAAATAAGGTATTCTTTTCTACCATACAATGTTATAATTTTGATTAGGCAAATAAAATCTTACTTTGGAAAAAATTTAAATGGTAAAATCTTGTTAAAGGAAAGTGTAAAATTGACATACAGATGGCCAAGAGGCACATGAAAAGCTGCTCAACATCACTAATTATTACAGAAATGCAAATCAAAACTACAATGAGGTATCACCTCACACCGGTTAGAATGGGCATCATCAGAAAATCTACAAACAACAAATGCTGGAGAGGGTGTGGAGAAAAGGGAACCCTCTTGCACTGTTGGTGGGAATGTAAATTGATACAGC
>NC_041219.1:8909587-8964197 GCF_002837175.3 Physeter macrocephalus | reverse complement strand
ATGGAAGCAACCTAAATGTCCATTGACAGATGAATGGATAGAGAAGATGTGGTACCTATATACAATGAAATATTATTCAGCCATAAGAAGAAATGAAATTGAGTCATTTGTAGAGACATGGATGGACCTAGAGACTGACATACAGAGTGAAGTAAGTCAGAAAGAAAAACAAATATCATATAGTAACACATATATGTGGAATCTAGAAAAATGGTACAGATGAACCAGTATAACACCATAAGAGATTAAAAAAAGACATTACATTTCTATTTCCTAAATTAGAAATTTCTAGACTTTCATAGGTAAAGTTTCACCCACAGGAAGTACATTGACATATATACTGATCAATCCATTATTTCATCAAAAAGACGAAATAAATGACTGAAGTCTATGCATTTACTATTATTTATACACATGCTTTTAAAGATATCACTAGAAACTCTCCTATTCCATTCTTTAAATCTAATCTCAAATAACTCTCTCATGATTAACCTACATCTTCATCCAAAGCATTACTAATGGAATACAAATGAGATTTACCTTCAATTTCCATAATAATCACTGCAATTTACATTAAATTTACATAATAACAATCATAATTAAGTAGCATTATAGTAATGGTTATAAAAACAACTGTCATAAATAGCATACGCAGAATTTTGAGGGAGACAGAAGCTTTAAGCTATATGGATATTTATTTTATTGTCTTGTTTTACTGAAAATATATTCTTGCCACTAATCTCTTGTAATATCTGTGTTTAACTTCAACACAGAGCTGTAGGGGTATAATACTGTTTTATTTTGAGAATAAGATGATGCATTCTGATTATCTGAAAACCAGGAATGAATTTACTAATTTTCCATTTGTGGCCAACACTTAAAGACAAAGTCTGGGTAAAAGAATTAAATAATCATCTATTTTTGTTACTGCACCATTGTAATGTTATTTCTTTTCTTTTACTTTGCCCAGTTCTTCTATTATTGTCTTGTGTTAGTTTTGCCTCTCATCTTTTTACCTATTTTTTCTATCTTCTAGAACTGTTCTTCCACTTTGACAGTTTTATTCTTTTTGTTTTCCCTCCAGGATGATTAAGTCTCTCATTGGCTGTGCTAACATGGGCATAATGAATAGATGGCTTGACATGTTGTGAGAGGAATCTTGTCTTACACAGAGAATATATTAATTAGGACTAGTGTCAAGTTAAAATTGCACTGGACAGAGTTAAATAAGCAAGAATGACTTTATTCAAGATCATTGCAAAAGGGGAAAGAGATTGAATTCAATGCACTGGAACAAAAAGCAGGAGAGTTTTTAAGCACTGGGATGATGAGCTACTGGAAAGTACTGAAGGACATTAGGAAGAGGTTGGTCAGTGTGATTAAGTCATCTGTGTCTGCTAATTGATGCTTATCAAAGTTAGGCTCCTACCTCTCACAGAACCTAGAGATAGCGTTATGATCTGTCTTGATTATATTTCAAAGGATGGCTATCAGATTCTTGAAAAAGACATCCCTTAGTTGTAAAACCAGTAAAAGCCTGTAGGAAGTTTTACATTTCAAAGGGGGAAATGCTGTAAGAATAGAGAGATCAGGGGCCTATAGACAGGAAGGAACCTGTCCAAAGTTTAGACAAGCTGGGAGAACATTCAGGCCATCTTTGTCATTAGGTTTGGCTAAAACTATAGAGAAGTCCAAAATAACTGCAGCTACAGCTTGCCTAATTTTTTTTTTTTTTTAAGTTCATTTCTTTCTCACATAAAAGAGTGAAAATTTGCAGTCTGGAGCAAATGGCAGTTTTGTCCTAAGAGATCTTCAAAATCCAGGTTTCTTCCAGATCACCATTCCCCTATTAGTAGGGGGTGCTCATTTTCTTCATAGTCCAGTAGCACCTCCATTTACATTCCAGGTAGCAAAATGGAGAAAGGGAACCATGATAAAGGCAAATGTCTTGTGTTTGCTGTCTCTTAAGAGAAGTTCCTAGAAGCTTCTGTGGGACATACCTTTTTACATTCTTTTTGTCAGACAGTCTGCACAGTCCAGCATTTTGGATAGCTAAATAACTGTCCATACTTTCCTTCCCACATATACAACAGACTCTTTAATCAAAGAAATGATTCTATTTGCATACTCATGTTTACCTCACTTTTAAAGAATTTATGGAAAGTGACAGAAGCAGTCAAAACACACCAAAATTTAAAAATTTCCTCTTTGCTCCCCTAACACTATAGTTTTGTCAACCCACAGCCTTCTAAGAAAATTCAGGAGACAGTGTCACAAAAAAATGCATTGCCAAGAAAGAATGAGGTAGATTTTCGAACTTGAAATATCTGAGTTGCTATCACATGAATGATTCCATTATGCCATTGAAAAAGGTTCAGATTTCACTAGTCTAAGCATATCATTGCTAGTACGAAATTCTTTATTTCTTAACCTTATGTTAAGCAGCTAGTAACTAAAAAACCCAGAATAAAAGGAGCTTAAATAAGAAATTTATTTCTCACCAGTATAAATGTCAGAAACTTTATAGTTAGGCAGTGGAAAAGTAATTTAGAGGCTCACAATACTTCCAGCTCTCCTCTCTGTCATCTCTACAGTGTGTCTTTGTCTTCATTATTCAAGGCAGCATGTACAGTCCAGAACACAAGATCGAAGAAGAGATAAAAAAGAGAATATGAGTGGTTTGCTCTAGGTATCTCTTAAGGAAGTTCCTGGAAACTGCTACAAATCACATATACTTGCATCCCATCTGGACAAAACTTAGTCACATGGAAACACCTAGCTTTAGGACACTTGGATGATATAACCTTTTTTTTTTTCACTGCTTTTTTTTTTTTTTTAGCCCTACATATGCCTGGCTAAATGTGTTATCATTTTGGGAAAAAGGAGAGAAAAATATTGAAGGAAACAGGCAGCTTCTGACACAGGGTGATACAGCCAGTGGTACATTATAACTTTACTAAGAATTTGGGCATCTCTTGGGCAAATTCATTTATTCTTTCATTTAGCAAATTCTTATAAAATACAGTCTGTAAACAATCCTTGGAACAATCCTCTGACATAAGTAAACAGACTTGATAACATATTTTTAGAGATGAGGAAACAGCCACTGACAAATTAAGTGACATCTGAATGCCACAGTGTTACTGATTTGTGAAGCCTGATCTCTCCCTCCATTTTGCCCCTTACCAATCAATTCTCCACACAGTAGCCAGTGGGTTTATAAAAATCCATCTGATGATGCGATTACCCTAGTTAAAATTTTTGATATCCTCCTATTATCCTTAGAAGGAAGTCCAAATTCTTTAACATAGATCACAAGGCCTTTTCAAATTCTGAACTCTTCTCATGTACCCAGGAACCACATCCTACTCTGTGTTCTGTCCTTCACTTGCTCCCAAATATATGCTTATTATACTGAAGTCCTTAACATGGGACAAACTTCTCTTACTTCCAAGCCATTAAAAGATATTCACTTCATGAGATATATTTTTCTTCTTAATCTGGCACTCACATTCTTTTGTCTAATTTATGCCTATTTTTTTTCTCATTTTTTTCCCTAAATTGAATTATAACAAGCGTATAATAAAGGGCATAAAGTTTACTAATCTTAAGTGTACAGCTTGATAAATTCTTACATTCATATATACCTGCATAACCACCAGCCAGATTAAACTATAAAATATTTCCAGTACTCCAAAAGCACTCCGGCCCCTTCCTGATTAATAGCTATTCCCCTACCCACAAGGACATAATTTTATGACTTCTTTCACCATTAAAGAGTGTGATAACTTTGTGGAGTGTCACTTGGCTAAGTTAATCTACCTTCCCCCAAATTCAGGTTTTAGTATGTTTCCAGATAAGGTGAGCTACAAGAGATATTCTTACTTGAGAGGTAGAGGACTGAAGAGATACAATGGCCATATTGTAGCATATACACACCTCTTCCCAGTTACTCAATTAAATGCTAATCTAAGCATTGCTGTAAAGGGATTTTGCAGATATAATTAAAATCCCTAAGCAGTTGACTTTATATTAGGGAGATTACCCTAGGTCATTCTGATTTAACCAGAAATCCTTTAAAAGAGAGTTTAGGGCTTCCCTGAAGGGTAGAAACTCCCAACTATAGAGACCCCGCCCACGGGATTCTGGCTTGCTCCTGATCTTCCCTTGTGATTGGTGGCCTACATGACCTATAGACTTGGAACTTGCATAGCTAACCTCTACAATTGCATAAGCCAATTTTATATATATATATATGTAGATATATAGATAGATAAAATAAATTTTATATATATATATAAAATAAATATGTGTATATGTTTTTCAGAAGGATCCAAAACAATACTGAATATTGTTTTATTGATACATTATGTGTGGTAATAGTATATCAGTGTGGAAATCAATGATAAACTGGAAGTTCAGTATTGTGGGGACGTGCTGAGAGGGAGGAAGAGGAGGAGTGAGCTTCTGAGTTTACAGGAAGGTATAAGATATTTTTTAAGGAAAATACATGACCTAAAAAAGCTAAAATTTGATAAGCTTGGTGGTGGAGATATGAGTTTTTGTTATATTATTCTATACATTTCAGTATTATTGAATTATGTCCTAATAAAAAAAATAGTCACCTGAAATTTTAAAAAAATTAAAGTTCATAGAGCGAGCACAGTGTAATGAAAAAGGCTAAAGTTTGGAATTAGAAAACTTGGTTTTTGCTTTATGGAATTTTGTGGGTGGATGCCCGTCACTTAACGCCAACCATGTTAAAGATAAACATTGGGGACCAAATAAATATTTTAAAGTATCCTATGTTTGAGTATAGATAAAACTGGGCCGCACAATTGGACAGAGACTTGTATTTCCATCTGCCTCTGGGACTCAGGACTCCTGTGTCTGGACAAAAGATGGAACCAATTAAAAATACCTACTTGGATGGCTTACTGTATGGAGTTTCATAACCAACACTGTGTTTGATTTTTGGTTCTGCCATTTGCTAGATTTGTGACCTTATTTAAACAGTCTAAGCCCGAGTTTCCACATTTAAAAAATTAGGCTATTTACCTCTGCCTTGCAGAGTTTTATGAGGTTTAGAGATAAGGTGCTTATTGTTTAGGACAGTGCCTGGCATGAACACAGACACCCAATAACAAACAGTCATTCTTTTTTTTTTTTTTTTAAAAGCTGGTTTCTTTTTTTATTTTTTTTGCGGTACATGGGCCTCTCACTGCCGTGGCCTCTCCAGTTGCGGAGCACAGGCTCTGGACGCGCAGGCCCAGCGGCCATGGCTCACGGGCCTAGCTGCTCCGCGGCATGTGGGATCCTCCCAGACCGGGGCACGAACCCGTGTCCCCTGCATCAGCAGGCAGACTCTCAACCACTGTGCCACCAGGGAAGCCCAAACAGTCATTCTTAATACTAAAGATAATCCCTCTTGGAACAATCCCTAAGATATTTGAATCCTTGTCAGAACAGAAGGATACCTATTCATCTTACGGATGATTATTTTAAACTGATTCTAAATGCATATATGTATTCAAAGTAAACAGGAATTATAAGTATATAGATAGCATAGAAATTATTTCAATAATACATTTCAGTTAGCTCCAGATATATTATTTGTTGTGATTTTAACACAAGGTAGATTGCCCACTACAATCTGTTTGACTTAAAATTATACATAACCCAATTAACTATTTTTAAAAATTTCATGCTTGTTTAGAACAAACATGAAAATAGATCACTCATGGCCTAGGAACATAAAAGTTGTTGGCATAAGTTTGGGGTAAAAATAGGAAATGATGGCTTCTGTGGATACACATTAGGACAGTTTTAAGATGAGCAGCCTTACCCAGGAGAATAGTCTGCCAAGCAATGAGGTAAGATGGGAATTGTTTCCTAACAAAAGGATACCCACTCAGTCTTCTCCTTCTCAGCCTCAGGCTAAAGGAAGATTCCTGCTGCTTTTGTTGGTAACAAATGGGAAGCAAGTTTTAATGAAAAGATCATGAGCTTTATAGTACATAGACAGAGACTTTTAACTCCAATCCTATCACTTCTCAGTGTTGGTTTCTTCATGTGTGAACCCAGGAATAGTAATGCCTACCTTGCAGTGTTATTTTTAAAATTAAATGAAATAATATACGTAAAACTATATGATACAAAATTGCTGCTCAATAAACACTGGTTCATTTTACTTTTCCCATCAGTTTTAAGGACTGTCTTGTTTATACTTAGTTCAAGCTCAAAATAAGATGAAGTGTTACACGAGGCATAGATACAAATTCTCCAGGTATGGGTTAGTGCTAAGATGACTAAACTGTACATAAGAATATTAACCTCTCTGATCTGAAAGTTCACAAAACAGTAACATTCTCTCACCAAATTAGAAGGAAATTTTCTAGGTACTTCCTGGGAGTTTGGAGGGACATTTATGGAGAGGAAGGACAATACACTAGGTTGGGAAATAGGGGCCTATAATAATTAATTACACACAGAAGACTGTTGGGGACAAGCCTATCACTGTGAGCAGACTACCTGGGCATAGAGGCCACATCAGGTATTATATCCCTCATGCACCCATTCACTCTGATGGAAAACAGTCAGTGCAGCTAGTCTTGTGGTATAGTTCTGCCAACAAAATGATGTCCAACAGACATTCTACAGTAAAAAGATCCCTCCCCCAAGAACAGTTAAGGTTTGCTCAGTGAGAGAAATTATGGAACTTGGGTTGATGATAATTAGTCTTTAAACTCTTTTCATGCCAGAGGAAAAAAGTGTCGCTAGCCCTTTGGTTTGTCCTCTAGAAAAATGTTTGTAGGTTCCTAGGCAGAAAATTTGAAGGTACCAAAAGTAAATGAATTTCAAAGTAAAATTGTTCCACTTCCTTATTTTAAATGAATGCATATGGAGGTCATCTTCAACATGGGAGAAGAATTCATAAGAATATAGAAAGGCCTTATTAAGAAAATTTGGGGAAATTATAATTCTCTCTCTCTCTCTCTCTCTCTATATATATATATATATATAGAGAGAGAGAGAGAGAGCGAGAGAGAGAGCAAGAGAGAGAGATGAAGAGCAAATAAGAGATAGAAAATCCTAAGAAACAAAAAACTTTAGTGTGGATAAAATTTCAGAATGAGTATGCTATTCTACTTTGGAAAAATGGAGTGGGTGTATTATAGAACAAAGAAAGGAAAAGGAAAAGGCTCAAACTTAAAAAAAAAAAAAAAAAAAAAATACCAAGAGATTATCAGATGGAAAAGAGCAAGCAGAAGATGTGAACCAACAGGACCTACTTTACTGATCAGCTGAATTAAATCAGCTATAATAATATGACACATCTCTAGTGTCATTGTATACGCAACTCGGCTCTCTGTGTCCTTCTGTTGTTTGTGATAAGAGCAATCGTCCTATTTCCCATTGTTTTTAAAAATATAAACAGAGGTAGAACCAGAAGCTACATTACAAAGAGACTGCCAAAATGTGCTGATAACAGCTAGGATGTTTCATAGCTGTCACATTTAGACTCCCTTTACACAAATAATCCAAAGCAAACCAAAAATCAACAACAGATTATGCCCGCACTATGGAATTTTGAACTGATATTGTGGCTATGTAAGGCAATTCATACAAAATAGAATCTTTTGAAGGAGTTCTAATATCTCCATTCTAAGTGCTTTATAATTCAGCATTTATTCTTTCGTAACACTTATACTGGGGATGAGTACCTTTCCCTCTAAGAGAGCTCGAAATCAGCATTTTAGTCAGAGAATGAGAATTAACCAGGGGTCAAAATATGAGGAAATTAAGACCAGCTTTGCCATTTTATTTCTAATTTCAGTCTGAAATAAAATGGCCACGATATCTTCAATGGAGTAGGCATCATTTTGTTCAGATGATGCTATGCTTAGACGTATGACCATCAGAATTGATGCTGGGGGAAAACAGCAGTAATAGTTATACACTTGAAAAATCTTCCAAATGGATTCTGCAGTCTAACCAAATTTGTCATGAAAAAAGAACTCCTATTTTTTATAAGCTAGAATGACATTTTTAACTAAAATGTAACCTTCTAGAAGGCAAGATTTCTGTTTTGTATTCTTTTCTTTTTCTCTATATAGCATTTTTCTACCTGCCTACAAGGAGCTCAAAAATAAGAATCACTTGACAGATCTAATTCTTGAAAATTTAAGTATTATCTCTGGAGACTCAAAGTGTGCTAAAGTCAATTTTTATTGGTGTTCCCAAATATTAAATTTTTTCTTACCTTCCACTCTTTCCTTTCCACCAAACTCTTCTCATTTTACACCTTTGCTTCCTTTTCTTTTATTGTTTCTTTTCTAACTGTGCCTTTCTATGATAAAAACAATGACACCGTTGACCATTTTGTATTCCCACTGATGGCACTCATAGCTAACGGGATTACTGACCACTGTCCTATTTCCTAGGAAACGAGAAAGTGATGCTGAATTGAGTTAGCTTCAACTGAAAATGTGCACATTAACCCCTGGCCAGAGTGCAGGTGAAACAAAAGCTATTGCTAAAAATAATTCCTTTTTCCTTTTAGTTCATTCACCATTTTTAATAAACTAGAGAAAAGCTATGGTTAGTGTCTCTAGTTCATTTTATGACATTATCATTTATTGGTTTAAGTTTAATGTATAACTAAATAAATACATTTTTACTTAAAACATAGCTTTTAAAAACAGGTAAATGTATGTATTGATTCTTTTGCTAGAAACCCTTTATCATTTGAAACAAAAATACCATTTTTTAATTCACTCCAATAGCTTATATGGAGCTATATATTAAACTAGGTCTGTCTAAAGTCTTTAACACTCCACCTACTAACATCTGTCCAAAGGGAAAAAAAAGGTACAAAAAATTTCAGAAAATAAGGATTTTTCTGAGTTCAGTGTTTCTCAACAAAAGGAGGATGTATAAGTATTCATCAGTATAAAGCACAGAACAAGGTTTTAATTGAAGTCATCAAGAATGAGCTTTGTAAAGCTGTCCTCTAGCATCCCTTGGTTATTAGACATTGATTAAATAAGAAGAAACTTTGAAAGAGGTGGAATCTCTGACACATTTGAAATACTCAAGTTTAAGGAAACTGTTTTAGGTAAAATGAGAACCCCTGCTGATCCTGGCCCACTTTTAGAGATACATTAAAACCCTAAGCTTTTGTTATTTCTAAAATAAGTTGTTAAAGTGATTTTCTTTTACTTTTTTCCTTTTGGCCTGGATGGACCCACATCTAAACCCCTACTTAAGGTTTATGAGGGCATTTCTTGAATAATGGAAATCAATTATAAATTTCCTCACTCTTTTTACTTAAAAATAAATCTTTTATTTTTATTCTAGCTTTATATATTTCAAGATTCTACTTGTTCAAATAAGTATAATAAACAAACACCAGTCAAATAAACCAGGTTTTGGGATCAAAATAATCAAATACAGCACTTGAAATTCTGAGCTGCACATTTCCTTCAATATCAGTACAGATTTCTGGAGATTACATAATACTTGTTTGGATACTGCAATGAGGAACAAGACCATGCTGATCATGGGGAAAAGGTCATCATTCTGTTGTATCATTCTGTTGAATGAGACATCATTCTGTTGAACTAAATTCACTTTATGTTCCATTTCTTTGCATCACTAACAATAGGTTTTTTAGTCCAACTGTGATAATACTTTTGCTGTGAACATACACTTCCCTGTATGAAAGTCACAACAGGCAATTGATGTTGGAATGGCTTAGAAGAAGAAAACATATACATATATGCAACTCATACAGAAAAAGGGAAGAAAACTTGCCATGATTAGCAGGATGGTCATACACATCTTAAGTTATAAATGTCATGCACATCTATCAACATTAATTTTTCCTTTCCTTCCTGACAATATCATTGTAGCTTAGCTAATACGATGAATCACCAAAACTTTCAGAGACAAAGGAGCCAGTAACTAAAAGTTGAACTTCTCAAATAGAGTGTTCTTAGAATAGCATTGTTACAATTGGCAACATAAATCAATATAGTGTATTAGCCATTCACATTCATAAGGAAAAAATAATCATTTCACACTGAGAAATATCCAAGGTCCAATAATGCAAAAAAGTGTTTTTATTTGTTATGATTGTTATAAGGGTTAATAAAACTAACCTTCACCTCCTTTTCTCAAGTAAGATAACCATGGAAAACATTCCTCTAATAGATTTACACATATATTGTTTATATTAAAATAACTTATGTGATGAAATAAATTATTATCCAGCCCAGTTAATTAAACAGAAGTGTCTAGGTCATTAGTCAACTAAGTTATTTTAGCCTTCAATCAAGTGTACTACATTTAGTTTCCTGTTTCATTTTTATATTTCTAAGTATCCAGATGTATCCACTTGATACACCCCTGGATATAGGAAAGTATAAACAAGAGACTCCATTTTTGGAAAAGTGCAAAAGGATATTAATCAGTAGTCACAGCTCAAAGAATTGCTGGGAGGGCTGAAGAAATGCTCTCGTGGCTAGACTTCCAAAAATGACTTTTAATACCGCAGTAGTACAGAGCCCCAATGAGGCTCACTGTCATGACCCATGCCAACAAATTGGATACCCTTTCTTCCTTCATGACTTAGATCCAAACCAAAGTAGCATACGCTACTTTGCCAAATCCACACATTTGCACACTAATGTGCCAAATCCAAATCACATGTGGAACTACAGCCACAAAGAAACTGAGAATAGTAAATATTGTATCTCCAGCCTCTGCATTCCAGAAAAAATGTATTAGAATGGGTTTTGAGAGAACTGATACACTTCTCCATTTGTTGTATTTGGAAACCAAAATGTTTATGAATAAGGGCTAAGTAGACCAAGACTTAATCCCACTGAAGACAATTTTGTTTTACAAAGGAGCACCATAATATACTATAAAAGAATTCCATTTCTACATGATTTCTAGATAAAAAGAATGGGTGAATCCTCAGAAATCCATCACCATTCATTGAGGAGAAAAACCCTAATATTGCTGATGTTCCTGTCTACTGATGGAGAGTCACAATGGTCATTTTCATTTATAAAAATGTGAAAATGATGTTCATGAGACAGAGCATTAGTTAATCTAAAATTAGTTCCATCTTATTTTATTTATTTTCAGCTTTATTGAGGTATAACTGACAAACAAAATTGTAAGATATTTAAAGTGTACAACATGATGATTTGATATACATATATATTGTGAAAAGATTCCCCCCATTGAGTTAACATCTCATGTATTTACTATTTTTTGTGTGTGAGAACATTCAACTTCTGCTCTATTAGCAAATTTCAATTATACAATACAGTGTTATCAGCTGTAGTCACCATGTTTTACATTAGATCCTCAGACCTTATTCATCCTATAACTGAATGTTCATACCATTTTATCAGCTTCTCCCTATTTTTACCACCCCTGGCAACCACTTTTCACTTCTCTGTTTCTATGAGTTCAACTTTTTTTTATTTTTAAGATTCCACATATAGTGACCCTGTGCAGTATTTTATTTTTCCATCTGACTCTGACTTATTTCACTTAGCATGATGACCTCCAGGTTCATCCCTGTTGTCTCAAGAGGAGGGAGGATGGGTAGATTTATTTTTCATTTACCCATACACAGATGGAGTGGCCCTTTTGGGTTTTCTCTTCATGAGATGCTCTCTTAGACTTTATCTGCAGGATACCCCATTATAATTCCATAGCCTCCACAATTTTAAAATTGAAGATTATGAACAATAGGGCTTGGTGGGAAACTTGTGATCAAAAGAGATCTTTGGCATTAATATATCTATCTTCCAAGATCCCCATTTTTATAGTGTTTCAGCTTTCTATAGTTACTTTCTTCTCAGCTCAGTGATATGTTTTAATAGTGTCTTCAACTTTTATTTTCAGAGAGGGTTATGTATGCTGTCTAATATACTGTCAGAAATGTAAATCTCCTTATTTATCTACCAAACTATTCGTTTCTTGCTTTTCCAGGTATTTTTATCCTGGACAAAAGACTTTTTGGACACATTAGAGCCAGTGAAGACCTATCACATGGAAAACAAACTAGGTTTATTTTGTGAAACTTGAAAAACAAAGTAAAAATACTTTTATCATAGGTAAAAACGTTTGAAGTTCGTGTATACAATACCTATGATATTCTGTTTTCTGTGAGATGAATGGTTATAAGTGATATAGAATTTAATGTCAAATCAATGTGAGGAAGAACATTTGAACACAGCTTTCCCAAAATGGAGGAAGAGAACCACCCTTCACTGGAAGTGTTCCCAAAAGGGCTGAAGGATTATTTTTCCATGCGATTAATATAAAATATATTATTCAGGGGTTGAATAGATGACATCTAAATTTCCTTGCATTCCAATATTCATTTTTTTTAATCCTAAAAATAAAATATCTACTCTACTTTAGGTTCCAAATGTCTGAAATATTTTCCGAATTATCAGACATTTCTTCAATTAAACTATTCTCAAATACAGTAATACGTTTTCTAAACATTTCTTGATTCAAGAATTCATTTACTCTTGAATTTCTTCTAAGAAGGCAGGAAATAAATGGAATTATTTCATTATTTTTGTTATGTTTTTCCAAACACGTTTCAACAATTATCAACTTAAGGAGTTCCATATTTTGTTTATTTCCTTATAACTTGTAAATCAGAAAAAAACATGATCACAGATTTAAATAAAAGTACTTCAACTCTATCTTGTTAATATTGAGAGTTCAAAGTTTGATTACATGGAGGAATCAGTATTCATTTTAATAACAGTGTTATCATAAATGTAATCACAAATCATATCAAATTATAAGCATACATAAAGATACAGCATCAAAAAATAGCCCAAATTCACACATTAATTTCTTCGTAACCTTACTGTGTAATCTACACAATAATTACCTATGAAGCTATCATTTTCTTTAGAAGTCATATACCATTTGTTCCTCATAGACTTTTTATTTGTTTCCTTTTTTATGTTTTTTGTTTTTATGCTTCAGGAAAACCCATTTCATGCTTCTTGCCACAATCTGGCAAGTCAAAAAATAAAAATATTACAATTGAGTGTTGTTTTCCTGACCAAGACCTCAGCATTAAATAAATCTTAGCCTGAACTAACAAATGTCACAAAGTCAAAAGCATGAAAAGCCATACAATAATCATATAAATAATCAAAATGATGCTCTAGATCATATAAAATAAATATCAATACAATATGCACATTGATTATGTTGGGGGAAAAATACCTACAGCAAATAACATATAGCTACTGTATCCAAAATTTGATCTAAAACTATTAGCTTAGCTAGAAGAGGCATCAAACATTTAATTAAGAGGGATTTTGTTTTATCTTCTTAAACTTTAGAAGGGTATATAGATGGAGATGATCCTGGTACTTTAAGAAGATTTATAAGGATCTCTGAGTCATGCTTTCTTTTTCCCCATATAAATTTCTCAGTAGTAGGCAAAAACTTTCAAAAATCACTATGCTGACCTTGGAGGTACGCTTTAAGTAGTATATTTACTGCTTCTAGTTTTGTTTTTTCCACTGAAAAGCATTTAAAATGTGAGGTGCTACCTTTTACCCATCTCCAGCAAGAAGGAAGCAGACTTGTCCATCATCTTCAGGATTTATTCTGTCTCCTGAGAACTCACAGCCCTCCCTAATTCAAATGTTTATTTCCCTTTGTCCCTTCGTAGCTTTCAACTTTCCCACCCCAACTTAGCTCTCAGTATCTTTGAATAAACTAAGAAAAACAAAGAAAAGTCAAAGTGGCATTTTTTGCAAAATTCCCTGCTGAATGTGAATTGGTGACTTGGTTATGATGAAAACTAAAGGTGTAAAGATTATATCTTAATAAGAGATAACATTATTGAATAGCTTCTGTGCATGCTGAATTATGCTAGCACTTTACATTGCTTTATCTCCAATACTCACACTAACATTGACAACAAAATTTTATTTCCATTTTAAGGATGAAGAAATCAGGTGCAGAGGATTTAAGTAATTTTCCTAAAGCCATACACATAGTGAATGGAAAGCTGGGATTTGAATAAAATCAGTCTATCTCTAAACCCTGTGTGTATTCTTTTTCCTTCCACATTGATCTTCTAGGAACATAGAGAGTGATGAGGAAATTTATTTGGGTTTTAATTTCCAGAAAGATAGATAGATATGCTTGCTAATTTGTTTTCACGCAATTCCATAAACATTTCTTAAATTGTTATTTTGAGAACACTGTATTATGCAGATTGTAGGGAATATTCAAAATATCTTTTAGACAACATCTTAAATTCAGGATGTTTATAGTCTAGAAATGAAGTAAAGTAGTTCCATCTATCTGTATGAATTCTATCAAAAGATAGATATCTATCTTTTGATCCATTGGTCAATGTGATAGATCAGGCTGCTATGATATATTATCATAGACTGAGTGGCTTTTAAACAACATCAACTTATTTCTCATAGTTCTGGAGGCTGGGAAGTCCAAGATCAAGGTGCCAGCATATTCACTGTCTGATGAGAGCCCTCTTTCTGGTTCATAGACAGCCATCCTCTCCATATGTCCTCACATGGTGGAAAAAGAGCAAGTGAGCCAAGGCACTAACCCCATTCACGATGGCTCCACCCTCATGGCCTCATTACCTCCCAAAAGCTGTATCTCTCCAAATACCACCACACTGGAGATTAGACTCCAACATATGAATTTTGGGTGGACACAAACATCCAGTCTATTGCAGTCAGCTATATGCATCCTGATTCTGTTTTCAGCATCAGACCCAATTAATGTTCACACACAGACATAAAATCTTTTCATCTTTTTCTTCCTGTAATATAGCAAACAATCTTGCTAAGGTGATTTCTGCAGTCTGTTTTTACTATTGAAGAAGTTTTCAGAGAATCATCAGATAGATAGGTTTGGCTTTAGCTGCATAAAAAAGTAGTTTGATTTATTTTGCAAATAAACAATACAAAGGGGGTGCTGTGGATTACTGTTATATGATGCCAGCCCCTCAGGTTTCCTTTGTTCATCAACCTACACAGCTTAGGCAAATTCTACTGAAAACGTTTCCTGATGGGCACATACATATTGAATCACAGATAACTGGGATATCCTCACTGAAATACAGCCACTAGATAAGCTCCCACAAGTTACAGTCTCAGTTCAGAGATTTTGGAGTTTAACATTGTGTACTCGAATGCTTCCAAATCCATTCTGGGTGTTCTATCAAGCATTTGTATTCAATAATTCAACCAAAAATAAATTAAAAGCTGAAATAAACTCAATATATTCATTGAGCTTTTTACCCCTAACCAAAGAAAATGTAAAACTGTTTTCTAGGCCATTAACTGAATTAGATTTTACTCTGGCTTTTTTGTTTACATGCTTGTTGGTTTCTAATTCAACTGACTAGGTCAAACAGGAACTAAATCTACATATTTCTCTATGAAACAGGTATAAAAACAATATAAACTATTTTTCTAAACCAAACTTAAACCAAACAAATATTTCATTAAATCTAAATTTGTGAGAGGAAAGAGGAAGGGGAGGTGTTCTGGCTTCAGAGATTGCATTGTAGTGACTTGAAGATACTCTTATGATGCTAAATATCAATATGAATTTTCAGCTACTCATCACTCTGGTGCTGTTATGTCTGACTTCCCTTTGATATCATGCCAAATTCTTTTCCTTTAACTTATTTATTCACAATCCAAATAACCAAAATGAATTCACATGCACACACTCATACATACACACATACACATTTACTCAAAAAAAAAAAAAGTTAATTATTTGTCACTACCAGCTCTACTAGATATACGTTTCTTACCGTGGTTTTCAAGATCTTTTATAACATGGTCTTAACTTATCTTTCCAGCATTATTGCCTTAATTTCACCTGTAAATCCTAAGTGACCACAAATTGAAATAATTCACTGTGGCTAAAGGCAATAATTTTCTATCTCAGTGACTTTGTTAATACTGTCCCTTTACCTATATTTTCTTTCTATTGATACGTTTTTGGGAAATTCTACTGTTAGGACTTTGTTAACTCCAGTGTGATCTGTGGACCAGTAGCTTTGGTATCACGTGAGAGCTGTAGTTTGAAATTTATCTCATGCCTTCTCCAGACCCATTGTATCAGAATCTGCCTTTTAACAAGAACCCAGGTGATGTATATGCACATTAAAATTTGAGCGATTTCACATTATTTTTCTATGGTATCTGACTGATATTTTCAATGAGTACAATAGTTTCATTTTTTGATCTTCATATCTATATATTCATCATTCTTCAAGCTACAAGTATTTATTAAGTGGCTGCTGTTTTCCAGGCAAAACTGAGGAGAGCAATTTCAAACTGTGAACATTTCTCATTTATAAACATGGAGCTGTGGAAATGAAAGGAGTTGTATGTGTCGGAAGGGTGGGTTGTATGTGGGAAAACAGTAGAGGAAAGGTAAGCGGAAGCCAAATTATTGTATGACTTACTAAAGGGTACAATATATAATATATCCTGAAGCATCTGATACAAGGCCATAATAGGCATATTTAATAGATTATTTTCCCAGAGAGTGAAAAGGAAGTTAGACAATAGAAATAAGGTTAACAATAAAGAGACTAGCTCCAAGACAAAGACAATAATTCAAATAATGATTAGGGATTTGAACTGAAGAGTATTAGTAGAGATTTATTTATTCATTCAAGAAGTGTTGAGATTCTTTTTTTTTTCAGTGTTTTCTTTTTATTATTGAAGTATAGTTGATTTACAATGTTGTGTTAGTTTCTGAGATTCTTTTTAAATGCAGTCAGTTGTAACCAGTACTAGCTAGTACTACTCATTTCTCAATCATTGTACTTACAGCCACACGTTTATTAACTACATTATCTGGTTTCTATACTATCACAGGAGTCAGTTGTATCAAATGCCTTGCCACACATGGGTCACCATTTTTCCAGGCTCCTGTAATAGTTACCTTGCCACCCACTGCCAAGATCCAAAGTCAATGCCTTATATTCTCTACGTTTTGTTAGAGCAACACCCAATCCTGGTAGAAATTCCTCCACAGAGATTAACCATACATTTCACCAATGTCCCCAACCCTGGTCGTGCTCAGTGTTCTCTCCAAGCACAACTCTGCCTTTCCCAGAGCTCACCCAAGAAATGACAAGTTTCTGAACAATCTTCCATCTGTTCTATAAAGCATCTGCTCTTGTATGTAGAAGTTACTCAATAAATTCTTATTGAACAAAATCCATATATTTATTATTATATGTTTCTTTGTTATGCTCTTAACTCCAAAAAGATTTGTAATAGTCTTAAGTTTTGTGTATGTGTGTATGATTATACCTCTGATCAACAGTGAAAATTGTCACTTTTACTGTCTTTAAACAGTGAAGTCAAGCATCATTTACCATTGAAGATGTGAGCTAAATAGACAGTTGTTCAGCATCATTGTAACTTCTGAGGTTCATTTTGAACCTTCATAGAGAAGTTCAAGTATGATTACAAATATTTGCTACAAAGTTATCTATGTCATGTTATACTAACTTTTATTATTTTAATATAAAAATAATAACAACAGCTGTTATTTACTGAGTAGATATTATGTGCCAGGAATTTTTACGTATTTGACTTAAATTTATTTTATCGTCACAACATCCCTATGAGGTAGTTATTATTCAGAAGGTGCAGATTAGAAAACTGAGGGATAAAGGGAATAAATAGTATAACCAGAATTTGAAAACCGAAAGTTTGATTCCTGAGCTCACTCTTCAACACTATACAATATTTTCTTGTTAGAATGTGGAGGCATATCAGATGTTAGAACTAAGGTGTGGAATTTGCATTGAACAAGAATGTATCCTCTATATTGGGATTTCTCAACCTCAGTTCTATTGACATTTTAGACTACATAATTCTTGTTGTAGGGGCTATCTGTGTATTGTCAAGTGTTGAGCAGCATCCCTGCCCTTTACCCACTAGATTCCAGTAGCACCCACAAGTCATGACAAATCAAAAATGTCTCCAGATGGTTCCCAGTGTGCCCTAAATGGGCAAAATCACCTCTGTCAAGAACAACTGAGATACATTTTTTAAAAGTGAAACTATACTTAAATTCTCATCAGTCATTGATGCACCCTCATAATATAGTATGGTTGAATGGTCTTGTTTCATCAAGATATAGCCTAAATTAAGCACATTCTATTCTAGGCACTCAATATCTTCTTTTCACATCAGAATGTCTTTTCAGGGACAAAAGGTATTTTTAGAAGCTGTTCTCTGTCAGTCCTTTCACTTAATCTTTCATGATATCCATCAGCTGAGGAAAAAGACCACAATGGACTAAAATACCTGGTGAGAAAAGATGTCTCAAAAAGCCCCCCTTCTCCCAAAGCTATTGCAAATGAACCATTATGTGTAAGCTCTCAAGGAAGAGCTCTCAGGTAATAAAGACTTTTTTAAAGAGTGAATTCCTGGTACTAACTCATGAGAATAAAACTAGATGCAGTTGTTCTTCATCAGCTCTTCAGACAGCCAGTATTATACGGGATATCAATTATGTTAAGAAAGTTCCAAGGCAATGTGAGAGATTGTTAGCAGCTTTTTTCCCCTCTCAAATCACAAGGATTTGAGAACTATGACTGCTGTGGTTTCATTAGTCTCATACTTACAGCCAAATTTTCATTCTTTCTCATGTAAGAATGTATCATATTATTATCAAAAGCAGTTAACATTATCATAATCAACAACCACATCATCATCTGTTCACACATGGTCACATGAGGATGAGTGACATGTATAAGTGCAAAATCCATGGAGAATTAGATAATTTTCTCTAAATTATTCTAATTCATGGATCCTTATAAACTCCCAGACTTGTGCACTGAAGTTTGTGTTCAGCAAACTCTCAGAGAAAGTACTTATGGAACAGAACATTTGTAATTTTTCATTGGCCATCTGAACCGTGTATCTAACTGGCATAAGTATTTGACTATTGAAAGCAGGTCCAAATGGTTTAGGTAAGATGTGACATTTTACATTTTAATCTGACCCAACAGCCCAGAGTTCTCAGTGGACATTTTACATTACTGGTAGAAAATTCCTTCTAAGAGTATCCTCACCTCTTACCAGTTTATTGTGCAAAGATAATATTGTGCAAACACTGGTCAAGTTTTTTTCATTATGCTCTTTTCCTCTCATGTTTTTATGATTATTTCATAAACTAAAAGAAATCAGTTTAATTGTCATTTTACTACTGACTAGTTTCACAATGAATATATAAATTACCATTCTTATCACTATATTTTCATATTTGAATTTGTCAAATCTTCAGAGTTTTTCCTTGACTTTAAATCTTTCTTGTACAAGATGAAATTCCAGTCATGATGTCAGGACCATGAAGAATAACTTTTCCTAGATAAATGATCGGTCTTTCGATATCGGTTATCTATTGCTGCATAATAAAACACCCCAAAGCTCAGTGGCTTATGACAACAACTATTTTATGTGGCTCATGAGTCTGTGGGTCAGCTTGTCAACTCTGTTGATCTTGGCTAGGCTCACTCATGTGACTGTGATCAGCTTATGGGTCAACTGGGAACTGGCTGGTCCAGCATGGTCTAGGCTAAGACAACTCAGCTCTACTCCACATAGCCTCTCATTCTGCAGTATGCCAACACAGCTTATTCAACATGTTAGTTAGGTACTGTTCCAACATAGTGAGCAGAAATGCTCAAGTTCTTTGAAGACTAGGCTTGAAAATGGCACATCACTTTTCTTTCATCCTATTGCTGAAAGCAAGTCACAAAGCCGGTCCAGATTTAAGAGGAGGGGGAATAGCCTCCATCTCTTGGTTAGAGGAGCTACAAAGTCAGTACAAAGGGCATACATAGTAAGTAATGGCTTTTGCGGGGGGGTGGGGGGGTTGTAATCTACCACACCTCCAATATTGACAATTTTGACATTTTGAATGTAAGCAGTGAGCCTTCTGCATGTACAGCTATGTTGTCAAAATATGTCCAGAAAAGACTGATTCTGTGCAGCAATTTTATTACTCACAGGGAAGTTGATTCAACTGACCAGTTTACAGATGTAATATGGGAGATGGCACTTTTGAGGGATGGGTTGAGAATTTTATGATTTATCCTAAAATCCTTTCTTTACTAATAAACATTACACAACAGATACAGAAGCAGAGAAAACAAAAATTGAGTAGTGTCTTTAAAGTTTAGGCCTATCTTGGTAAAGTTCATCTAATGCAGCACCCTATGTATGATTATTCTTTTAAGTCAGTAGGATCTCTGTGCATAGATGGCATGTGAAGCAGATGAAAATGAGGCAGAATGTTCTGTTCTTTAATGTGGGAAAAAGTATAATGTGCACACATTCCATTTCAATAGAAAAACCCCTTGCAAATGTAGTATTCCAAGCAGAACTAAGACTCACTATAATACTGCCTAGTAATATTACTTCTAGGAAGCTATCATAATGCTTAGCTGGATTTCAGTAGTCTTATTGCTCATGAATGTTCAAATTGCAGGGAAAGCACATTTAGAATAATTATCTGTTTTAAGCCACAACAAAGATATTTTCTTTTGTTCCTACTTATTGTGGAATATGTACAGAGGTTTAAGTGGAACAACCAAAATTTAAAAAGTAGAAGAAAAAATTACTTATGTTATAAAAGTGAATTATATATGAACTACATTAAAGGTAAACACATTTTTCTGACCTAGTTAAATGTGGTAGATTCCTTCAATCCTTTGGGAGGGATCCGTTTGCATTGGCACATGACCATGACTTCTGACTGCATATGAGGGATGCTGTGAGCTAAAATCAGCAATAAAAATATTCATATGTGTATATCACTTTGCAAGGAGTGTTCATATACTTTGTGAACATGTTATTTTTTATCAAATCTATAAGGAATACAGGGCATTATAATTACGCATTTTATGTGAAAAGGCCGAGGCTCAGGGAGATGGCTGACTTGTCAAATGCCATACTGCTCCTGCATAGGAGGATATGAAAGAAATGTGGGTTCTCTAATTCAATGTCCAGGGCTCTTCTCCATACACCATTACGACTTTTTCCTATAGAGATTGAATAATGATGCAGTTACTACTTAACTCCAAATACCAGAGAGGAATGAAGAGACAGCTGGGGTCATACTTAAATCCAACTAGATTCACACTGCTATATTTAAAATGGATAACCAACAAGGACATACTGTATAGCACAGGAAACTCAGGTCCATATTATGTAACAACCTAAATGGGAAAAGAATTTGAAAAAGAATAGATACATGTATATGTATAACGGAATCACTTTGCTGTACACCTGAAACTAACACAACATTGTTAATCAACTAAATTCCAATATAAAATTAAAAGTTAAAAAAATATCTAACTAAGTTCCATGTCTAGCAAACTTGCAAGATATGTCCAGAAATCTAAAGGACTTCTCCAATACCGCCCCCCACACCAGCCTGGGAAAACTCATGCTGGGAAACAGAGGCAGGCATGATGAATTTTATCCATAAAGAAAGTTTTGTTATTAGAGAGAAATAATGATTTTGAATGTGGTTGCAGTCATTTAAATACAGCTTGTGGATGCATGGATTTATGCCTGGGTCCTGGAGAGACGGACAGGGCTGTGATTAAGAAAATTTAAAGGAACAGTTTCAGTTTCTTCTGTAAAGTCTGTACAAGCAACCTTGCCATAAGACTTTTTAAATCGCAATCTCACCTAAAGAGAGATAGGAGTCTCCCCGCTCCCCACAGTGCCAAAGAGGCCCCCAACAGCTTTGTGCTGGTGTTGACTTTTACTTAGTGAGGATGGTGATGTTTGTTGGCTCCACATCAGTGACTGTTGGTATCTCTATTTGAGCAATGGGGATGCCCACTAGGAGATCCCGGTGTTAGCAAAGCAATGGGATAAGAAGGTGAGTTCATGAGTACATTGTAACAAACATTCATACACTCGGTCTCAGATGATTTTCTAAAATATATAACTTTGTACAACTTTGCTTTTTAGCTTCAGGCTGCCTTCAGTAATCATTTTACCCCATCCTGTTCCAGGATAGTCTATATGGTCAAGAGATTTGTCAGTACAATTCAAGTCACTGTCCACTGTCCAAAGTCCAGGAACTGGGAGGAAAACATTCAGTCATTCTGGAGCTTTCCAACCACCTCCTATTACCCTTTGCTATTATCCTTCTCTTCAGGATTTTGTGCATTCCGGAATCAGGGAAGGAACAGGGATTCCATGATAGCCTCCGGGCGAGATAACTCATTCCATTTGGCCCATGAACTCCAGTGTCTGTCTATGCTCCATTTTCTTGGCTCACTTGATATTCTTTGTTTATGCTAACATTTGTTTTCATAACCATGCACTTTGCCATTTTCTCCAGTTGGAATTACCCTCACTCAATGGCCTCCTGCGTCCAAATCCAAATTTCTTATTGACTGGCTTTCTCCACACTTCCAAAACCCCAAGAAAGCACAGAATTCTGGACTTTCTTCACTATACCATAATGAGGAGTTCAGAACCCAAGGTGAGTTTGCCCATAAGCACCAACAGACTCACCTATAAAAACTGGTCCGCTACCCCTTCCATGCCATACGGGGCATGAATCCATGACTAATGCAAGATTTCTCTAGAAGGTTTATAATCTCCCAAGGATACAGCATGGAAATGGGACACTGGACATAATCTGAGTGTTTCTACATTTACATCTTCATCTTTGCTCTGTCTCTTCTCTCTTCCTGATCCTTCCCAGCAGGAACTTCTCCTAGATCGAAGCCTTGTCCTTCCTATTCCACGGCTTATTATAATAACTCTGTGCTACAAGTATTTAGGATTGACAATTGATGCTAAAACTTAGTTTTGAGATTTCTAAGAAAAATCTTTTCTCTCTCAACAAAGTCTAACTTTTCCTTCATGGAACTTAAAGACTTAAGTTTTGCCAAAGCAATGATATCTTTGTTCTAGGCATTATCTTCTCCTTCCTTCACAAAACCCATAAATTCTTCTTCTTAAATAAATGCCAAGTGACAGCTAGGAAATATTAGGGTGTGATTTGAATAAAACTGTATTGATTTATTATTTTATTATTTTCCCAGTTTTGATTGAGATATAATTCACTAATAACATTGTATCAGTTTAAGGTATACAACATAATGATTTGATGCATGTAAATATTGCAAAATGATTACCACAATAAGTTTAGTTAACATCCATCTCCTCACATAGCTACAATTTTTTTCTTGTGATAAGGACTTTAGAAATCTACTCTCTTAGAAACTTTAAATGTATAATACAGTACTGTTAACTATTATGTGTGTGTGTGGCATATATATGATATTATTTTTAAAAAATAGAATACCCATATCACTATCAAATATGATTTATTCCTGGATATTCATTTGGAGAGAAATGAATTCATTTGGAGAAATTCATTTAATCCTTCATTAAAAAGTTGGATGACTGAACCAATATATTTGAGCCATTGTTGATAATGTAGTGTCAGTTGTGTCTACAAGCAGATGAAGTCTGAAAAACTCAGGTTGCAAAACTTTGTTGTATTGGGATGGATGCAGAACCCATAAGGGTTATTTAACCCAGTGATTTCCAAACTGTACCTCACAGTGCCATTCAGGTCTGTGGAGCTGTTTCTGGGAAAACCAATTGTCAGTCAGAGCATTTACACTATTTTACATAGTAGTATTTCAATTAAAATTTCATTTGAAGGAAGTTCCATTATTACAATTTTCCATTATTACAAGAAATTATATAAATATATGATAAATATAGTGACATAGATATAGAGCAACATATAAATGTAGATAAATAAGACAGAGAGATTAGATAGATAGATAGATGTAAACCTCTATTTTAACCTTTAAATTCAATGCTTTCCCGACCAGCAAGTCCACCTTAGTTTATGGTGATGCACTGAAGTTGGTGGAAAAGGAGGACTGACTTCGTTTTCTTTGATAGAACACTTATTATTCCAAGCACAGTGCATGCTACTTTCATTATTTAATTCGTCCTCATAGGAATCATTTGAAATGGTAGTATGATCTCCATTTTATGAATGGAAACAGGCCCAAGGAAGTTAAGAAACTTGTTCAGAGTCAGTGAACATGAAAGACAGAAGTGGTTTTCAAATTAACTCAGGTGTGACTGAACTAAAAGTCCATACTTTACTCCTACACTTATATTACCATGTTGCCTCTAACATGGTAATAAGTGGTGCATAGTGTAGACATAGTTATCTTGGGGATAACATGCAGAAAGACATGTAGATTCCATTTGCTGCTACAATCGCCATGGTTCAGGTAAAGGGGATCTTTTAGAAAACTTGGAAATGAAAATCAGCAAATCTTTTGTACCATAAAATTCTAATATGTATGACTCTACTTTAGAAGTCTTTGTCAAATTCTTTAGCTTTGAATAGAATTTTCTTAATCACAGCTTTTGTATCAAAAGATATAATCATATGCCTGCTCTTCAAAGTATTCTACTTTCAACATTCACTGTTTTATTCCACAAATATACACATTTTAAGACATTATTGCCAGGTAGTCTACTGCCCCATGTTATTTTTTTAAACAGAGATTTGATTTTTATTTTCTTATATCCCCATATTATGCCTCAGTACTTTATTCAAGAAATGGATTATTCTTCCAAATCAACTCTCTAAAACGATGCTTCAGTAATATGTTAACTATATTTATTCCTTTATAAGTTCAATTTCATTTAACAAGACATTGTGACCAAAAAGTTAGCCAAAATTCATTAGGAACAAAAGCAAAATTAATGAAATAAGAAAAACAAATTAAAATCTGCCTACATACATTCACTAACGATATTATGAAGAGATCTTAGGTGAAAATAGTAAATAAGAAATTAATCGTGAGAGGAGGAACTATATTATGATTAAAAAATTAACACAGGACTTGACAATGGAAAATCTAAGTTCAAGTCCCAGATATGCCATATACCAAGTTTAGCAGGTAAGTTAATATGTGTAACTCTCCAATTAATGTTTTTAAAGTGAGGATAATAATATCTATCTCCTATAGTAATTATGAGAGTTAAATACAATTGCATGTAAAAACATGTTAAGATATAGAATTCTATAAAAGTAAAAGGTACATTTATTAGAAGACATTTTTCTATTTCAGAGTAAACTGACTTAATTCAATTGCCAACACAAGTGCACATAGTCACCCCAATGGGAGACAGATGCCTTTGGCTGGTCTATGCTTGTGCTAAAAATGAGGCTGAGAAGTAAGAAGGAGCCAGCCCAGCTGAACACTCCAATTATATTCCTTTTTTTAACTAAAGACCCAGAGGTTTCTCGAGATTCCTCTCTTTGTTTTCCAGTTAGTACACATGGAACTCTATCCAATTTCACAGCAGTCATCTCCTTTATGTTTTGGATTAGGGTTTTCTCTTGTCAATGGGATTCACTGATCTATTTATCGATCACTTTCTTAGCAATTTCTTTGTTCCAGGAATTATTTTAGGTGATAGGGTAGGGTATTGAAGGAGACTAAAAATACATCATGGAGACTATATTACATAAATAATATGCAGTAAACAATAAATAAACAAGGAGATAGTATAAATGCTACAGTGAAAATAAGAAAAGGTGGTATGATAGCAATTATGGGTGGATATTTAACAATGATTAGGAGTTAAGTGTTCAAGAATCTGCCTCATAGAGAACCCTAATTCAATTGCTGGCTAGCCTTACCACTTTGGAAAATTGCTTTAACTGCTCTGACCTTGCATTTCCCTACCTGCAAAATGGCAATAAGTATGTTAATAACTATTTCAAAGGGCAATTGAGAGGATTAAATGAACTATTACACGTAAAGCATTTGGAACACAGCCTGGAACGTACTTTAGACTAAGTAGTCAGTGCAGGCCTTTCTGACAAAAAAATAGTTAAGGTAAGACCTGAATGACAAGGAGATGGCTTTGAGAAGCTCTGAGCAGAACACTTAGTGAAATAAAATAGCAAAAAATAGCTTATACAAAGGTCCTGATATAAAACCAGGCTTGAGTCTTTTAGGGAAAAAAAGGCCATTGGTGTTAGAAACATGTTGTGATGGTTAATTTTATATGTCAGCTTGACTGAGCTAAGGGGTGCCCATGCAGCTGGTAAAACATTATTTCTGGTTGTGTCTGTGAGGGTGTTTCTGGAAGATATTAGCATTTGATTCAGTAGACAGTAAAGAAGATTCCCCTTGTTAATGTGAGTGGGCATTATCCAATCTGTTGAGAACCTCAACAGAGCGAAAAGACAAAGGTAGAGAGAATTCTCTCTCTCTCTTCTTGAGCTGTGACATCCATCTTTTCCTGCACTTGGACATTGGAGCTCCTGATTCGTGGGCCTTGGGACTCTAGGACTTATGCTATAGGCCCCCTTGCTTCTCAGGCCATTGGATTGGACTTAACTATACCACCAGCTTTTCCTGATTTTCCAGCTTGCAAATGGCAGATTGTGAGACTTGTCAGCCTTCATAATCATGTGAGCCAATTCCTATAATAAACCTCTTCATATGTATACATGTTATTGGTTTTATTTATCTGGAGAACCCTGACTAATACACATAGTGATCAGGTGGAAAGATGCTAGACCCAGTAAGCTCTTGATGGAGGTTGGATTTATCTTATGTTTGATGGGTTGTCTTCTGAGGAATATAATTAAGGGAGTGGAAGGATATGTTTGGCATAAGAGGCTATCGTAAAATCCAGTGCTGAGATGATAGTGGCTTGGAGTAGAATGATCTCTGTAGTTTTGGAGGAAAGTAGGCAGACTTCATAGCAAAAAGGAAAGTGCCAAAAATGGAGAATAAGAAGGAGCTGTAAAGGAGGAAAGAGGAAAACTATAAAACATGTTATCATAACAGTCAAGGGAAGACAATTTTAAGAAGGATGGAGTATTCAACCATCAAATGTTGCTGAGAAGCTGGGTCAAATGAAGACAAGGTTGTGGCCATTCGTCATTTGATGATGGTCACTAAATACTTTGAGCACAATAGTTTTAGGGAAATGCTGTAGATGAAAGACTGCGTAGGTGAGGTGAGAACGGGAGGCAGTGAAATGAAGGCAGCAATTCTGGACATCTATTCTGAGAAGTTGTACTGCAAAAGATGTCAGGACCAAGCGGACAGAGAGGCAAGTTCAAAGAGCTTTTGGTTTGGGTTTGGGTTGTGTTGATATAGTTGCTTATAATATGGGCAATACTAGAGCATCAGCTTTAATTTTCAAAAATTGTTTGTAATGTCTGGTCAGCAAATACACACAGCAACAATTCCCACACACCCACTTTCCAGCTTTTTCTTTTCCAGGTTTGTTGTGAACTTGAACCATTAAAATATGTAAATATTAGCTACAATTTCCGAAGTTGGGGCCCAGAAGAAATAGTAAACATTCTTCTTCACTATCATGACTCACACCTGTATCTGTGATTATCAAACATGCGAATTAAGATGTCAGTAGTGGCCAGGGTCCAGCCCATCTCAATGAGTCTGTTTAGAAAAACTAAAGTTCAGCTCAGAAGATTATAAAGTTCACATTGCCCCATCACTTTGGTTTGTGTGGATTTCAACTATTTAGCAATTTTAATTAATTTAAAATCTACCTATTCTCCAGCCTCTGGACACTAATGATTTACTTCCACTAAGCACTTCACAACCAGCATGGCATTTCAACAGTGCATTATGCTCTGAATGTGACACACTGAGAAGATAACAATATCGTCTAAGACAGAGTTCCTTTCCAAATGTTTAACCTGAATCTAATCATGAGGAAACAATCAGACAAATCCAAACTGAGAACCATTCAGCAAAACAACTAGCCTGAGCCCAACAAAAACGTCCATACCATACAGACAAATAGAAGGCTGCTGGCCTGAAGGAGATTAAAGAGATGTGACAATGAAATGCAATATGTGATCACTGATTAGATCTTGGATTTAAAAAAAAAAAAAAGCTAAAAAGGACAGCATTCAGATAATTGGGGATATTTGCATATGGACTGTATATTAGATAAAAATTTTATATCAATTTTAAATTCCCTGAGTGTGAGAATTATAGTATAGTTGTAAGGATAATGCTCATGTTTTTAGAAGCTAAATGCTGACTTATTTATGTGAATTATTTGTCTTTCTTCAATTTGTTCTTAGATGCTTCAGAAGGGGCAGATAGGCAGACAGAGAGAGAAGATATAAATCAAACAAAATGGACAAAATAAAATATGAATAATAAATACATAAATAAACTACTCATGCTATTGTCTGTGTTTAGAAATTTAATCTGCACACAAATACTAATAATATTCACTGTCTAATCATAATACTATAGTTCAGTTTTCCCCACAGAATTCCAAAATCCTTATAGGCAGGAAATAAGTGATATGCATCTTTATCAAAACACTGAGCTCTAGAAAAAAAGTGCACAAAACTGAAACTCAATAAATGTTTGCTAACACAAAAACTATAAAAATGCTAAAAGTATTAAAACTGCTAAAAAAAACCCAAACAAATAATATTTAGACACTATAGTAGAAAAAGTATACCCCCGATACATTTTTTTTGAAGTTCTGGCAACTATACTTTAGAATAGATGGTTAGTAAAGGACCAAACTCAAAGAGAAAACAATCATCATAGCCTTAGTAATAAAACCACTGATGAGTGATTATACAAGTCACTACAAGGCTGCTTTGAAATCAGTGTTCAAAAAACAACTATGGGGCTTCCCTGGTGGTGCAGTGGTTGAGAGTCCGCCTGCCAATGCAGGGGACACAGGTTCGTGCCCCGGTCCGGGAAGATCCCACATGCCGCGGAGCGGCTGGGCCCGTGAGCCGTGGCCGCTGAGCCTGCGTGTCCGCAGCCTGTGCTCCGCAACGGGAGAGGCCACAAAAGTGAGAGGCCCGCGTACCGCAAAAAAAAACCAAACAAACAAAACAAAAAAGAATCCTCTCATTTCTCTCTCAAAGAACCTAAATTGTGTATGAAGGTTGTGAGAAGGTTAGAGCCAATCAGTGGCATTGGTTTCAATAACTATCATCCCTATCTTCATCTACTTTTAAGGTTCTAAAAAATAATCAAGATAAAAATTTTATTCTTGTGGTTTCAATAGGCAATTTTTCTGTGATTTGCCCTTTGATGTTATAACATGTAAAGTAATGTGGAATTAATCAGAGGGTTCCATTCATGCATGGTAGAAAAATAAAGGTATAAGATATACAGAGACCATCTGTGTGGAATCACAGATTTTTATTTGGCCAAGTTTTATAGAATTCATCATTTTTCTCTTTAGAGTATCTCATTTTCCCTCAACATCACCATCCCCCAATACTACCTCCATTTATTATTCCAACCAGTAAAAAAAATATATTGGATGAAAAAAGAATACATGATCCTTCATTAACAAAAGAAAATTAGAAAATATATTCTTGTCTAAAATGGAGGAATAGCTTTGAATCTGACAAAATAGATTCCTTTGATATTTTGTTCTAATTTGCTCAAGCTGCTGTTAGTTTTATTGAGCAACTCTATATTTTAGAATTTCTGTGCTAAATATACTGCATTAAAGCACACTGTATTTTACCCTCCTGCTAAGATCAGACTCAAAGATACAAAAATGGAGGTGGGAAGACTTAGCAATTGAGGCTACACTTAATATGCTATTTGAAAAACAAAAAGTGGACTAAAACATATGGCATGTAGGCGAAACTGTGTTTAAAATATATTTCTCCAACAAAAATAAGTTAAAGTGATCTAGGGTTAATAACCAAAGCCAGGAAAAGAAGACTCTTCTGCAACTTACATTGTTTAAAATTATCAAGAACATATATTGAATCATCAAAATTCTCTTCTATATTATAGAAGCCTTTCACATATTCAGAATGTTAAAAATAAATATTTTTGAAGTTATCTTTACTTCCTATTTTTATTCTATGTATGCCTTAACTATCAGTACTTTTAAAAAACTACCACCTCAGGCTTCACGCTGAGATTAATTTGAATATTTTTAGAATTCTCTGCCTTTTAATTAGGTATCCTCTAAAATCTTAACTCATTTCTTCTCATTTTACCATTTAATAATATTTCTTTTGATTTCAACTGATGCTCCTAGATCAAATGAACTAGTAATTTCAAGAGATATCTTGATAAGTCTCTCCCAAAATACAGACTTTTTCACCATTGCTCAAAAAGTTTCCCATCTAAGCTAGTAAAACTTGCTTACTTATGCTTGATATTTCCTCCCACTCTTTGAATATCAGAAATGCTTTACAGTAGGCATATTTCGGCTCACCTGTGCAATGTGAACCAGCAAGATAAGAAAGGAAATTTTAATTATGCAACTGCTAAATAAATCCATTTACATTATTTTTCAAAAACAACTATGAACAAATCCTAGACTTAGAAATTAATATCAGATATAATACATAAAATATGTACATAATTTCCTACACTATATGTCTAAGTGTTTAATATATTTTAATTTCTCTTTAGGATATGCCTTTAGAGAGGATTACAGTTTTATTTCCTAAAAAC
Source organism: Physeter macrocephalus (assembly GCF_002837175.3). NCBI lineage: Eukaryota > Metazoa > Chordata > Mammalia > Artiodactyla > Physeteridae > Physeter > Physeter macrocephalus. The sequence goes on along the minus strand of NC_041219.1, from coordinate 8,933,575 downwards.
TAAACTGAAAAATCTATATAAACACATATTTCAGATTTGATCCATATAAGTTTTCAGATTCAACATACAAATAAATTTGTATCTCCAACATAAATCCTTGAATTAAGTGTAAATTTGTTAAGTAACTCCTTGATTATCTGTTTATATCTTGTTTTTATATCAGTTTTGAACATATAAGCTTCTCTCTTTAAGAGCTTGACCCTACATCCACACCCACTACCACTCCCCTACACACACACCCCTACACACACACCGCTAGAGAAGACTGGAATTGAAGCACAACATCACTCTACTGCTGTCCCGGAGAGACCCACATAGTATTTTAGCTGCATATTCAGATTTTGAACATCTTTATAACACTGCTTTGGAAATCCCCAAACTGCTTTCGCATCTATGAAAATAAAGGGTCCCATTGTTATGCAATGGACTATAAAGAAAGTGCAAGCTTTTTATTCTTATGGGTCCTTTTATAGTATCTGATGTTATTGGAGCAGGGACTGCTTGGGGCAAGGGAGAACTAGGCCAAATTTCGAGCCAGCCAGTTTGTTCATTTCCCTTTATGTTCACTGATGCACCACTTTCAGTAATAAGATCCTTATTCCATGTTTTGGCACTCTAAGTCATGACATTAAAATGACTATAAGGAAACGTATCACAGGCTATTTATCTTTGCGAGGTAGATAATTTAGAAATGTAAGTTATGTGTTTATTTTTTTTTTTAAGATTTTTTGATGTGGACCATTTTTAAAGTCTTGAATTTGTTACAATATTGCTTCTGTTTTCTGTTTTGGTTTTTTGGCCCTGTGGCATGTGGGATCTTAGCTCCCCGACGAGGGTTCGAACTCACACCCCCTGCATTGGAAGGTGAAGTCTTAACCACTGTACCTCCAGGGAAGTCCCGGTTATGTGTTTAAACCAAAGAAATTAACAAAAACAGGACACTTCAAGATTATTGTTGACTTAATTCTGAGTTTATGATATTTATTGAGAGATCTCTTCAGTAATGCAGTTAGAATATATACATATTTATATATATATATAATTTTATATATTTACGTATAATATAAATATAAATAAATTCAATGTAGACACAGACCTATTGAAAGAAAGGCAGTAGCTATAAATCTCTATTGAAATAACGCAAAAGGGCTTGCTCCAGACTTCATAATTTCTTTGCCATGTAGACCACTATTTCTAATCCTTTTACGCTTTCCCTAATTTAGACTGTTTCAAACCTCATTCCATAGCAAAGAAAACTGAAAAAAGTATGCTCTATTCTTCCATCTCAGAAACACATGTAGTTACTTCCAGTTTTAGCTCAAACATGTAAAAAGCTTGGAAGCAATCATTCTCATCCCTACGACTAGAAAAAAGCTGAACAAACTAAAAATCAGCATCTTTGTTTGGACTTATGAGAAAAACTGAGGTCACAGGGCAAACTGGCACCCCAAAAACCTGGAGAAATAGACAAACACAGAGAGTTACAGCTAGAAATGCTTACCTAAATTAGAAGCAACTGAAAACATAAAGTGGTGGGAACACATATATGATAATTTTGATGAATTTCTGCAGGCTGCTTATGGACTAGCGTGAGAGTGAGAACTCCTGGAGGACACAGTTTTGGGGGATACCAACACACTTTCAAGGGTTTTACCCTTAAGAAACTGCATGAGGTTCTCAAAAGGAAGAGCCAAGAGAGATTCCTCATGGTTTTAGGAGAGGTAGGGAAAGGAAAAGTAACAAATGTGAAATGTACCAGAGCATTCTCCATACCAAAAGCCTACTCTCCAGAGAAAAAGACTTTACCAGAGTCTTATCTACCTGGAGGAAGGTCATTTCCCAGACATGATCCCCACTATAGCCCTTCAGTCTTACCTAAAATGAGAAAAAATAAATAAAAGCTAAGAAACACTTGTCAAGGTCACAGCCCAGGGATACAGGCCCACCAAAAATATCAGACGATTATAGAACACTCACTCTCCCTGACACCTTACCATCATACCAGCAGAGTTTCAGAGTAGTCTTGGTGGATAACAGCTGAAGGAGCTGAAAGACCAAGAGTTTATGAAAGGAGTAGTTCTTAATGAAGTCAAAAGATAACAGGATATAAAGAAAGAACAACAAAAGAACAAACAACAAAAGAGGATTTGAAGCCTCTGGCACCCACAGCTATAGTAAATAATAAACACAGCCCCAATTCTAGCCAGATTAACATGTAAACTCACATTAAAGACTCATTTACCTAAGTTCCTATTACCCAAAAAATCATGTTAAGCTTTCAACAAAAAATTGTAAGGCATACTAAAAGGCAAGGGAAAACACGTGATGAAGAGCTAAAGCAAAGTATGAACGAGACTCAGATATGACACAGATTTTGGAATTATCAGAGTTGTAAAACAATTATGATGAATAGGTTAAGGTCTCTAATGAAAAAAGAAGATGATATGCAAAAATGAATTGGTAATAAAAAGATATTTGGAAACTCAATGGAAGAATCAAAAGGAAATTCTATAAATCTAATACACAGTAACAGAAATGAAGAATGCTTTTGATAGACTAATCTGAAGACTGGACATGCGCAAATAAAAAAAAATCAGTGAGTATCAAGGTAGATTAATAGAAACCTCAAATCAAGCTACAAATTTAAAAAAGAATGAAATATAAAATAAGTCTTTAGCCAGGCTAACTAAGCAAAAAGAGAGAGGATACAAATTACTAATATCAAAAATGAAAGAGGGCCTATCACTATAGATCTCATTGAAATGAAAACAGTAAAAAGATCTACCAGTGAATTCTTCTTTAAGAAATAAATTATACCAGTTTATCACAATATTCCAGGAAATCAGAGCAAACCATTTCTAACTCATTCTATGAGATCAACATTTCTAATATCAGAACCAGATAAAGATTTAACAAGAAAGGGAAATTACAAACCAATAATCTCTTATGAACATAGATACAAAAATCCTCAATAAAATATCATCAAATCTTATTGAACTATCTGGAAAAAGAATTATAGATAACAATCAAGTTGGATTTATTCTAGTATATATGGCTAGTTCAAATTTTAAAAATCATTGCAATCTACCACATCAACAGGCTAAAGAAGAAAAATCATGTGCTCCTATTAGTAGCTAGAGAGAATCATTTGACAAAATCCAGCATCCATTCATCATAGAAGTTTGCAGCAAACTAGGAAAGGAGGGGGGCTTTCTCAACTTCATAAAGAATATCTACAAAACACCTACAACTAATGTCATACTTAATAGTGAGGTTCTGGCCCCTAAGATTGTGAGAAAAGCAAATATATCCTCTCTCAGCACTCCTAATGCTATTTCATACTGAGAGCTAGTACAATAAGATAACTAATTAACCAACTAACTAAATAAATAAATAAATAAAAGCTGTACCAATTGGGAGGGGGGAAAAGCCCTATTTTTGTTAGCAGATAATATGATTATCTGTGAAGAAAATTTAAAAATCAACTAAAACTCCTAGGAATAATAAGTGAGTATAGCATGGTCACAGGACAAAAGGTTAATATACAAGTTCAACTGCTTTCCTGTACACCAGCAATGGCTGTTTGGAATTTGAGATTTTAAAAACACATTATTTACAATAACACCCCCAAAATAAATACATTAAAATATGTACAGGATCTATATATGGAAAACTACAAAATCCTGAGGAAAGAAATTTTAAAATTAAATAAATGCAGAGATAATTCATATTTATGGATTAGAAGACTCAATATTGTTAAGGTATTAAATTTTCATATTTTGAATTCTAAATTCAACACAATCCAAATCAAACTCCAAGAAAGTTATTTGCAGACTATATAAAAACTGAATGCAAAATTGAGATAGAGAGGCAAAATACCTAGAAAATCCAACACAATAATAAGATTAAAGTTGGAGAACTCACATTACCTGATTTTATGACTTGGTATAAAGTTCCAGTAATCAAAAGAGTATGCTATTGATGACAGAATAAGCACACAGATCAATAGAATGAAGTAGAGACCCCAGAAATAGCTCCATACAAATATAATCAATTAACTTTAGACAAAAAGCAAAGGGAATTCAATGGTGAAAGAATATTCTTTTCAACAAATGATGCTGGAACAACTGGAGATTGACATGTGAAAAAGTAAGGCTTGACAAAGACCTTTACACTTTTCAAAAAATTAACTCAAAATATTAAGTGGAAGACAACATAAGAGAAAACCACCAATCTGGGTTTGGTGATGAATTTTTTAATACAAGACCTAAAAGCATGATCCATGAAAGAAATATTGATGAGTTGGACTTCATTAAAATTATAAAAATTTCTTCTCTATGAAAGACATTGTTGAGGGAATCAAAAGATAAGCCAAATACTAGGAGAAAATAGTTGCAAAATATATATCTGATAAAGGACTTGTGACCAAAAAATGAACTCTCAAAACTCAACAGTAAGAAAAGAAATAATCCAATTGAAAAATGGGTAAAAGATTTGAACAGCCACCTTACCAGAAAAATGTATACAGTGTGGTGTCCACAAATACGGTGGAGTAGGTAACTCCATAGTACCATCTCTCCAAAGAAACGTCAAAAAATCAAGCAAAAACTGTTAGAATAAACATTGCCAGAACTTTAGAAAATTGCCAAAGGTCTACAGTGACAAAGAAAATGCTGAAACAGGAGCAAGGCAACTTTCAAACAACAAGGAAGCTTTGCAACATTTTTACTTGCCCTTGCCATACTCTCCTTTCCAGCTCAGTGGCAATCTTGAAGATGGCAGCTCACACTGCAAATGTAGGACCCTGTTCTCTGGTTCTGGAGGGAGCAGAACTGAACCTGTTCTTAAAGAATGGCATTTGTCTGCTTTAACCTGCCTGGAAGCTGCCTGAAGAAATGACACAAAATGCATGTCTTTGTTTCTCCTAACTCAGAATTTACTCATGGCAGACTCACTGTCATTCCTCAAAAATATTCTAAGAAATGAACAACTTGCTGCCACCTGGGGCAAAAGAATACAGTGGAGGCAAACAGTGTTGAAAGCCTGAGAGGAAAAGCTGGAGAGTTTCTTTGGGAAATTAGGGTAGTCAAAAGAGCTGGGGTATTTGGAAAATCACACACATGTGCATGTCCAGGGCAGGATGCATGCTCAGTAAAGACCTGAGAAGACACTAAGTGTTCACCTATAACTGATCTGTAGCCTTGGTGCAAACATGAAGTTAAGGCTGTCAGAGCTGTAAACGACCTCCCAGGCTAATTGCTGAAAGGCCCCAACATGGAGCTAATCTGCAAAGCAGGGGAGTTCTTTGGTTTGTTCATTTGTTTGTTTTTGTAATGTTGTTCTTCATTATTATTCAGTAAAAGATATCTTCTAATTTCCTGTGTGATATTTTCTTTGACCTATGAGTTATCCAGAGTTGCTTACTTTCCAAATATTTTGGGATTTTCTTGCTATTCCTATTGATTTCTATTTAATACCATTGCTGACAGAAAACAAAACTTTGTATGTCTCAATCATTTGAAATGTATTCAGATGTGGTGGGACCCAATTTTCTCACTGCTGGAGGGGAAGTTTATAGCTAAGCAATAGGATAAGTCAAGAATGGTCCATGTAGTAATGGGCTAGAATTGGAGACGTAAATATGAACTCAGGTTTAGCTTAATGATGATACCATTGGTTACATATAGAAATATATAAATATGTGTATGGTACAGACATATATATATTTCCTTGCTCTGTCAGCTGAGACTACCTAGAAGAAATGACACACAGCAGTAGCAATAAACAATACACCAGATCTTGGTTTCTTGGTTTCTAATACCATTCTTCCTTAAAAGGAACCAGGGATTCTTGGGAAAATGGCTGACTAGAAATGAATGGAGCAGGAAATATATAAGACGAGGCTTGAGCATCTTGCAGTGCCAGAAATAAGGGAGTAAAATAATAATAATAATGGTGATGATGATGATGGCAGTAAATCAAAGGCACACAGAAGCCAAGTTAAAGAACTTCCAATGACCAAAATTGGAAAAATTTGAGCAAAAAAATATATAAAATAGTATTAGATTATAACCTAAAGTTTCAGGACATACCTATGAGTCTTGTACTGATATAAATGAATGACTAAATAAATAAACCAGTGGAAGATGAGGGACGAATATCAGGATGAGAAGCATAACTAACTCCCAATACCTTAAGTGTAGGCTGCACCTAGTGACTTCCTTCAAAATAGTGAAGAATGTAAAAGGAAAAAGGAAGAGTAACTTTATAGTGGAGAAACCTGACAAACACTACTTCATCCAAGTGATCAAGGTCGACATCACTTATCAACATACGTCAGGTTGATAGGATAGTTTACCTTTGTGATCTTCCTTCCCAAAATGTACAACCCCAGTCTAATCATAAGGAAAAAAATCAGAAAAATTCCAATAGAGGGATATTCTGAAATATATATGACCAATACTCCTCAAAATTGTCAAGGTCATCAAAAACAATGAAGGTTTGAGAAACTGTCACAGCCAAGAGGAGCTTTCAGGAGACATGACAACTAAATGTGATGTGATATCCTAGATGGAAATCCTGGATTTTTACATTAGGTGCAAACTAAGGAAACAGTGCGAGGCCCGCGTACCGCAAAAAAAAAAAAAAAAAAAAAAAAAAAAAAGTTTATTTTAAAAAGATATAAGAAACCCTCCTCAAAAAATATATATATACTTACACATGCAATTTTTTTGTGAGGTAGGTATGGGTGGGGGATGGAGAAAGCTCCTATGGACTAGGAAATAGATGCATTTGAGGAGAGATGATATGTAAGCAGCATCCTTATAAAAGGTAATTATCCAATGAGTAGTTCCATGACTGGGTTGAGTGGCCAGTCATGCTGTGCATTTTTAAGACTAGAGACTGTTCATTACTAGGGGCTGTCATTTTCTACCACCTCTCCCTGAGTGGTGGGCACTACAGAAGGAGCTAGACATTTAGAGATTCTAAACAGATTGCTAAACAGATATTATTCTGACCTTTATTTGTGTTCACATCTCTGCAAAAACTCATGTTTTCCCCCCCTCCCTTGCTGCTCACAGTCCAGTGTTCATATAATTCTCCTTGAGGCTGATGACACAAGAGCCCTAGGACCTATGACTGACACAGTAAAAAAAAAAAAAGAAGGCATATGCTTGACTAGTCAAGCTGAACAATTTGCATGACCTGTGACAAACCCTGCATGATGCCCCAGCAGTAGTTCTGAGTTAGATTGGTAAGACATTTCCATAGCCCTAGATTCTTCCTCCATGCCCTAAACAGTGTTATTCTGCATAAATTAGTATAAAGAGAAGACTAGATAGAGAAAAGTTTTACTTGGATATGAAATAGGTTACTACAAATTGGCTGATTGTACCTGACAAAGAGGAGAAAGATGTTTTAAACAATAAGAGGACTTCCATTTCCAGTTAGGATTGAAAACGTAATAATGTTGATCTAACCGTAAAAATGAAAATAAGCTGAACAAATTACCAAACAATATCTAAAATAAATTCAGAGAGACCAGAATGCAAAGAAATCAAAATAAGCTAATATCCAGAAAAGGATGAGTGCATAGTATAAGAGAAGATATCATCACTGCTTTTATCCTTGGTGAAGCAGAAGAAGAAAGAAGACTCTGCCATAGACTGAGGAAAGAAGACACCAGACAAATTTATACCATACTTTTTATAGCTACATATGGGCTGACATGAAAATTAGAATTCCAAAGAGCCCCATCACACAACAAGTTGTCTTCATCTGCCAACTCTTTTCATAGGCCTACAGCAAATTCAGGAATAGACCAAAGACTGGGTTCTAGGTAAAATAACTGTGAGGTCCTCCCAGAGGCATGTGGGGCTTGTCACTAAACGAAGCAACACCTGACTGAATGAAGTCAGGACAAGAGAGCTGAAAGGAAATCCTGAGAGGCACTCACTCTCTGCCTTAACCAATGTTAAGGCAACCAACGTTAAGGCAACGTTAAAGCAACATTAAGGTACACATTTATATAAGTATATATGTTTTAAAAGATTATTGACCATTTAGAACAAAATAATAACAGTGCATTGTGAGGCTTTTAGCATATGAAGAAGTATAAAATATGATAGGAGCCAAAACGGAGGGAAGGGCAAATGAAATGATACTATTATAAGGTTTACACATTTGCCATGAAGTCACATAATATAATTTAAAGCTAGGTTGTGGTGTTATAGACAAATCTTGTAAACTTCATAATAGCCACTCAAATATAAAACAAAGAAATATAGCTAATAAACCAACAGAGGACATCAAATGATATATTAAAAAATGTTCAGCTTACTGAGAAAAGTCAGGAAAGGAGAAACAGAGAAGCAGAACAGACAAATCAAGTGAGAAGCAAATACCAAGATAGTAGACTTCAATAAAAGCATACTAATAATAACATTAAATACAAATGGACTAAACACTCCAACTAAAAGCAGAGATTGTCAGATTGGACAAGAAGAATGATCCAACTATATGATGCATATGAGAAATACTATCGACTTTCTGGTTTCAGTTCTGACATGTAAAGAACTACTTCCAACCAGACAACCAGAGAAAGTTGGAAAAATTGAAAATCAGTGACTTTTCTTGGGCCCATAAGAGATCTGAGATTGCAGAACAAACCACCATCTTTAAACCTGGAGAGACAGGCACATCTTAGAGAGATACAACTGAAACCTCTTTACCTAAAACAGAATCCACCGGAGCCATAAACTGATAGGAACTCTTAAGTGGGAACCATGACTAGTTGCTGGAGGCTGATTATGGACTAGCTGGAGAGTGAGAAACCCCTGAGAACTGCAGTGTTGGGTGGGAAGAGTTACATCTGAGTTTTTCCTACAGAAACCCCACCAGGTTCTCACATTGAGGATCCAAGAGAGCCCCCTAGTGGCTGTGAACGGGAAGAGCAAGAGTAGCCGCTGTAAAACACAATGGTGTCTTCTCCATAGCAAAAGCCTGATCTCCAAGGGAAAGGACTTAGCAAGAGCACAAAACCTAGGAAGATGATTCCTTCCTATTCAAGGAAATAGATTGGAAACCCTGAAATCGAGAAGAGAGTAGGGGGAAGAGAGAACAGAAGCTAAGCCACTTGAGGAACACTCGTGAAGTTCATACCCCTGAGAAACAGGCCCACTTAAAAGGCTAGATTATTCAGAAGATTATAAAATGCTCCTACTCCCCCACTTATAACCACACCAATAAGGCACCAATATAATGATAGTGCATTATAGCTGACGAGCAACAAGACACAGACTTTCTCTGAGCAGGAATACACAGGGAAGCCCAAAGATAACAGGGAGTAAAACAATAACACCGGAAAAATTAGAAGTCCCTGGTACCTATAGCTACACCAAATATTAAACATAACCCAACTCCTAGCAGATTAGCGTAAATCCTCACACTAAGGATCTACTTACCTCAGTTCCTACTGCCTAATGCAACATATCTGGCTTTCAACAAAAAATTAGCAGTCATGCCAAAAGGCAAGTAAAAACATTCTGAAGAAAGGAAACAATCATTAGAACAACACTCAGACAAGAAACGGATGTTGGAATTATCATATGGGAATTTCAAATAACTATGGTTAATATATTATGACCCCTAATAGTGCAAATATATAACAGTCAAGAACAGATGGGTAATGCATCAGAGAGATGGAAACTCTAAGAAAGAATCAAGAGAAAATGTTAGAACACAGTAACAGAAATGAAATGTCTTTGATGGACTCATCAGAAAACTGGACATGGCCAAGAAAAGAACTAGTGCACTTGAAGATAGGATGAAATATGCCAACCTGAAATGTAAAGGAAAAAAAAAATAAAGAACTGTGAGACAATATCTAAAGGTGTAACATATACATAATTTTAGTACCAGAACAATCAAACCCACTGATTCAGGAAGCTGAGAGAAGGATAAATATCTCCCCATGCTCCCCATCCCCCCCTATAAAAAAACCTCAGAAAACAAACATGCATATATATATATATATATACAGGCATATCATATTCAAACTTCAGAAAACAAAAACAAGTTAGATATAGAGACACAGACAAATTGAATGTAAAAGAGTAAATACAGTTATCGTCAGAAATTTTTTTTAATTGATAATGATAAAAAGGTCAATTAATGAGAAAGACATATTAATACTAAAAGTATATGTACCTAAAAAGAGATTCAAATGCATGAAGCAAAAATTGAAGAACTAAATTGGAGAAATAAACATCTGTAATCATACTGGAAATTTTAACGTGCTCTTCTCAGTAACTGAGAGAACAATGAAGTAAATGCTGTTAAGGAGAAAGATTATTTGAACAACACTGTCAAGATCCCGGACCAAGGTGATATTTATAGAAAACCATACCCATCAGCATAAGAATACACATTTTTTCAAGTGCACATATATCATATGGTGGGCCATAAAACACTTCTCAATAAATTTCAAAAGATCAAAACATACAAAGTTTTGCTTTCTGATTACAACAATATTAAATTAAACTTATATTTAAATTAAATTAGAAATCGAGAATAAAATATCAAGAAGATTTCCAAATACTTGGAAATTATGCTATTCATCTTTGGATGATTCATGGGTCAAAGAAGAAATCACATGGGAAATTAGAAAGTATTTTTAACTGAATGATAATGAAATACATCATAAGAATAGTAGATGGAGATAGCTATTGCTATAATAAAGAGAAAGACTGTTTTTGATGTTTGGTTACTCACAGCCTACCAGCCTTCCCTCCCCCTTTGTTGTTTGTCCCAACTCTGACTGAGCCAGTAAGAAAGCCCCCATGCATCCTCCCCAGAGACCAACAAGGATGTTCAAACCACTCAAGCTCAGGTCCACCTGCACATGCATGAAATCTTCCCAGGCCCACTTTTAATTATAATAAAAACCAAACCCACTCTCTCTTCTTCCCACAAGCCACTTAAACTGACTTAAGCCTATTTTAAAGTCCTACTTTCCCCAGAAAATCCCACTATGTATGTAATATACATTTTAACAACCTATTGGTTGTGTGATGTCATCAGTCTCAACATCTGAATCAATTTTGGGTAAAGAGTTAATCTCACTTTAGGCAGTCAACCATGAAGCAATGGCATAGAAAAATATATATAGCTAAAAACATATAGCTTTATGACTATATTTGAAAAGAAAGTGGTCTAAACTAATATTCAAAGCTTCCACCTTAAGAAGTTAAAAATGGCAATTAATCCCAAAATAATTAGAAAAAAGGAAATGAAATAACAGCAAAAATCAATAAAATAGAAATGGAAAATGAGCAATGTCTAAAGTTGGTTTCTCTAAAAAACTAATAAAATTGGTAAACATCTAGAAGGACTGATCAATAATAATGAAAAAGATGAACAAGAGAGAGAGAAACAAGATTTCCAGTAGCAGGATTGAAAGAGAGAACTTTACCAAACATTCTACAGATATCAAAGTGGGTATTGTTGATAAATCAGTGCTAAGAAATTTGATGACTTAGATGAAATGGACAAGCTCCTTGAAAGTACAATTATCAGAAATGTGCAAAAAGAAATAGAAAATATAAATAGTTCTATATCTGGAACCCTTATGCTTTGCTGTTTGGAATATAAAACAGTACAAATTTGGAGACTGTCAATTTCTTACGAAGTTAAACCTTCATTTGCCCGATGACTCATTCATTTTACTCCTAGGTGTTTACTCAAGAGAAATGGAAATATATGTCCATAAGACTTGTTCAAGAATGTTCACAGTAGCTTAATTATAAAAGCCAAAAACTAGGCATGCAATTTTTTTCCATCAACAAGCAAATTGAGATATATAGGATATATTTATATGATGTAATAATACTCAGCAATAAAAAAATGACACGCTGATAATGTAACAAAATTAGTGAATCTCAAAAACTATTATGGAGAGTGCAAGAAGCATGACATATATTCATATAATCACAGAATGTGACTGCCTCTGTGGGGCAAGGGTAGAGGTGAGGGTGGGGACTGAATTGAAATGGATACTAGGGAACTGCCAGTAGAGATTGAAGTGTTCTGTATCTTGAGCTGCATGGTGGTTACACAAGTAGGTAAAACTGAAAATTCATCAAACTAAACACTTTAGATATGTTTATTACATGGTACATAAATTATACCTCCATATTTTAAAAAATAAACCATTTCTGTTTTCTTCCTAAAGAGCTCCAAAACATTCAACCCAACTTTCACTTAGTCTAACAGAGTCTCACTACTCTAATTTATCCTGTTTTAAACTTGTCCTGATTCATTTGAAGATCCCTTTTGAAGCATCAATATTTTTATTTAATGCCATGTTTCTAACCTCAACGAATGCACTTTTAAAATATATTCATTGCATTTTAAGGCTGCATCAAGCTTTTTTTCTGCCCTTGGATCTTAGTGGTCTGACAAATTTTGGATGAACCACTTTCTATACAAGGACTTTAAAATGTCATTTCACAATCTTGGAGCAGTATGCAAAGATAGCTAATGATAACCAACCAAGTGGTTTCAACAATGCTTGAAACTTTGTAATATTAAAACAATTGGTTAACTCAGTCAATAATAATATTTTAACATCAAAAACTCCTTACTAAGTGGCAGGCACTTCACTAATTATTTTTCTGTTTATTCTTTCATTTAATTCTTCTAGAAAGTCTATACATACTATTATTATTCCCATTCAACAAGGGAGAAAACTGTGTGTCAAAATCGTACAGATTAATATACTTCAGGATGAGCACTAGAAATCAGGAGAGTCAGCCTCCAACTCCTAGCATTTAATACCTAAAATTGCCCAATTCAATTAAATTCTTAATCCAAGATGATAGGAATAGTGCAGCTCAGTCATTTAGAGTCAGAGGAGTGTAGTAGTAAGAGCATAGTCTCCAGAGACACACTGCCTGGGCTCAAGTTTCAGCTATGTGACCTTGAACTAGTTACCTAATCTCTTTCTGCCTCAATCTTCTAATAAACAAAATGGGGATAGTAATGCCATAGGATTGTTGAAAGGATTAAATGGGTTAATACATGCAAAACAATAAGAACTGTGCCTGGCACACTGTAAGAAAGATATGGTTTTTTTTTTTATATTTAAATAAACTGAAGGACAGTTGGCTTAAAAAATTCTTGTTTGCGTAGCTTCATTTAGGAAAACATCTCCCTGAGTTTCATTGCTGTATTCTTTGTGTGTGATTAGCTACAAGGTTTTTCAGCATAACTTCTTCCATAGAACTTCACTCAAGACTTAGAAAGATATTACATATTACATATTACCAGGTTTCTTTATCAATCTCTATTTGTCCAATTCTGTCCCTTCTCTATCACAACCCTCCTCTATATTTTATTCATAGGCATATCAGTGAATATATTTAGAGACCATACTCTTTTATCTTGTCTTTGCAATTTACTATTCACATGACCTTAAACAAATTGCTCCTACTTCATGGTGTCACGATTTCATTACCTGTAAAATGTGGACCACGCTTCTGATTCAGCTCACTAAGCTTCTGTAAGCGTTGCCTAATTAATGAAGTAAAAGTGCTTCAAAAAGCAGAGTGCTTCATGCATTTCTCAAACTTCATAAGAAGGCAGTTTGACAGTCAGTAAAAAGCAAGGTGTTTGTGACTGGCTGTCTTGGAGCCTCTGCAGGCTCTCCTGGAAATGTGTATGTGTGTCCTGTGTCACTTTCATTCCTTCCCTCATATTAATGGATGTACCAGAGAAACTTCAGAGACTTATTTTTCTTCTTTCAGAAGAATCTTCTTTGTAAAGAAGCTAGAATATAAAAATAAACTCTGCAAAAATAATGAAAGTATATTGTGGTTTTATATCTTATAGGCACTGTGAGAAATTTTTACAAAGGAATATGTGAGGTATATTTCTCAGATGTTTAATGATTAATTCATCTATTTTGGAGAGCTCATAGGATAAGAATTCTATTTTGTTTTATTTGGGAGATTCACATCTATTCTTCTGTAGTAATGGTGGTGGGTTTTTGCAGTCATTCATCATATTCTTTAGTTTGATACTCCACAGGTGGAATGAATTCCACCAGAGATTGTTGTGGAAGACATAACTATGGACCAGAGGAATGTTACTCACATTACTTCTTTGGAACACTACTGTATCAAAAGATATAGCAAAGGATGCCAAAATCAAGTAGGTCAATGATGATATATCTACTTCTTGGATAGTCACAATGTACTCTAATGTATTTAAAGACCATTCATTCATTCATGGAATCTTTACTGAATGTCTATATATCAGGGAATTTTCTAGATTCTGATGGCACACAATTAAACAAAACAGACTGAATTTTCTCCTTTTGGAAATCCATATTCTAATGTTTACAGGAAACCCCTATTTCGCAAAAGAAACCTAACTTAATTTGCGTTAACCTAGCACATCCTAAACTTCCATAAACTCTCCTCATAGAAGAGAAATTAAAATATCATGGGTATCCCAGTATTGTTGGGAACACAATTTTGAAAGTGGTGATGGTAGAAAAATCAGCTCTTTTGACTCCGTGGCATCTATCTCTTTAATATTTGCCTAACTATATCAGAAATGAATGTCATGGCTGGTATATACTCAACCAGTATAGATTGCCTAACAGACACTCTACTTGGCATTACACATTATGTTTGTGAATTTTGAGTTATCACATGACCTCCCAAAGGATCTCAGTTTGTTACATTTAAGATTAATGAGGCACTGGATAGCCATTAAGAAGCTATTTAAGAATATGCATTTAATTAAAATGAATTATGTATATGCGTTAATACCATTCAACCTTTTTAATTTAGAGAGATAAATCATGGCTATTTCACTCCTGAGAAGGGTCCTAACGTTGGCAAATTGAATATTGATGTTATAATGCCCAAATAATTAATGCCGATCAGATTCATCCATAATGCGTATATCCTGAGACTTAGCCCACCAGAGAAAATTAAATATTTATTTTTTAGTTGACTATGTGTATGAACTTGCACATTTAATGAGCTACAATGGGTAGTTTAACGTTACTTACACATAATCTCTGAATACAAAGCAAGTGGTAACATCAATTCTCAAGAAAATACTGACCAGCAATAAGGCTTAACTTATTCATCAGCATTACTGACTCAGTATGAATGTTTTCCTTTAAACACAACCACTATTCATATGCAACACAGTTACCACCTATTGACTTAGTAATGCTTTCAGTGGCATTTTTTTCTGCCCAAGGGAAATGATGCCAATACTTTAATTCTACCAAGTTTGTATTCAGAACAATGTCACATATCCAATGGATGGATACCTGAATACCATGGTGGACAGAAATTCTCTCTTTTCTTCTGTATCTCATAGTGCCTCTAACAGGTAGGTGTTCTATCTGTTCATAGTGAGTTTAGTTGAATGAAGAGGAGAAATATGGATAATGAAAATAGATCTGAAAGCCAACATTTGCTGAGAGATTAAACTAAATACTTTCCTTGAAGTAGTTTATTAAATCCTCACAGTAATCATATTGGTTAGGTACTATTATTATTCTCCTTTTACAGATGAGGAAATGGAGACATAAAAGTTTAAATGATTGGTTCAAGATCACAGAGTTGATACTTGATAAAGCCTAGATTCGAATTCCAGCAATCTGACTCCTGAGCCTGCTTAAGTTTTGCTGTACTGGCTTAGTAAGTGTAGAGTATCTCACAGTATCACGAAGTCTAAGGAAAGTCCATCTCTTTTGTTGGCTTCTTATTCACATTCAGTGAAGTTAATAGTTTTATAGGACTAATAACAAATCCATTCTGAGTCACATATTTCAGTTCTCCATGTGTTTTCTAAGAAAATCTAATTCCGTACAAGCACACATTCTTTGTGTCTCACCATAAGGAAACCCACCTAAACCTCTTGAAATACATGTGTATACACAAACACACACACACACACACACACACATTTAGTGTCAAGCATAGTAGGAACTCAAATATGAATAAAGAGATGAATTTTATATAAGCTCTTAAGTCTTTATAGAATTAGAATTCTTTCATTAAAAAATAGAAGAAAAATAATATTTAACTAGAAGCTTCCTTTTAGAAATGGAAAGAATCTATTAGTTACCCAGGGAGAAGTAGTGAAATGTCAAGACTAATGTGATTACAGTTTCCTAAAAGCATTTCATTTGCTTTTCAATCACCAACATCACAACTGCAGCCAACTGACTACAAGCATAACAATAACCTTAAAAGGCTTATATCACATGGTTTAGGCTGTACTTTCACCAAGAGCTTCACAGCAGTTTAATCAATAAAGCAGCACAAGATGTGAACAATGATAATAAAACACCTTAAGAATGATCCACAATTAAAAGGTAGAGGAAAAAAAGCCCTTCAATTTGGATAAACCAATCTGCCACTCAGTTTGGTAATGTTCAGTTGAAGTGTTCTGACACTCTCATGGCACCTATCAGCAGAAAGATCTGTAGCCTTGAATCTAGATTAACTCCTCAGGTTGTACAAGAGTAAAGAATCATAAGCCTCTAGTTACACACACCGCAGTATTACTTGTAACCTAACAAGCAAATTCCTACTGAAATTTCACATTGCAATTTACCAGGAGGTATCTATATGGATTTTAACAAGTGGTTTGAAATATATTTCTAAAATGTGACAGTTTTCATTTTAACATATCAAAATTGATAGACCCATGCTTACAATTAATTTAAAAATATACAGTTATTACCTATAATTTGATAGACAGGAGGGATTAACAGTAAGTAAGACATACTCATCATTCTTTTGGGGCTTGCCTTTTTACGATGTTCCATTCCACACTAAACTTGAAGAATTGGTTAGTGAGGAGAGCAGGGTCGGGTGGGGGGGCATACATACAGGTTTGTCCAAACAAAAGGACTGGGTAAAATGTGAGTGCCAAAAATATCTTAACCTTCAGAATTGCAAGTACTTTGGGGGCAAAGCAGGCATGTAAGAAACTAGTGGTATATGAAGCTTAATATTAAAAGATTTTAAGTCAGAGAGTGACATGATTTGAGTTTTCAAGTTGCAACTTAGAAATAATTCTCTGGCTCCAGAGACAAGAATAGATAAAAAGAAGCAAAACTAGAGAATATTACATTATTTCAAAGTAGAAGTGATGAGTTGAATTTTCTCAGTCAGCTCTGCCAATGTGGGTGAGATGGATTCATTTGAAGGGTCTAGAACAGAATGTAGAATAGAGGTGTAGGGGTTTTTTGCAAGGTAGGCCTCAAGGTTGTACTTCTCCAATTTTGGGTCTCAACATCTGTTCATCGAGCGAAGAGGTGAGTAATATCATGGACATACTTCCAAACACTGGTTAATATATCTTTATACCATTCCTTGGACATCTAGACATCATCTTTCTCATTTTCATATTCCCTTAGTTAGTGGCTGGGTTGTAGGGGTAATGGTGCTTTTAAGACCTATGAGTAATACCAAGGATGGAAATTTACTATGGAAGCAGGTGCACTAGGAGATGGTGACATTACATGAAAAATCCATGGCAGGTAGAGGATGTATCATCTGAAGAAAATGTAGCTAGAGTAGAATCACTCAAAATCTAGTTGAGATATACATCTGGCTATAAGTCCTCAGAGTTGGCAGCAGACTTGTAGGTTAGAAACAAGGAGGTTAGAAGAGTAACTTCCTAAATTGTAATGCTAACTGAGATCCAAGATCTGTGGAATGATGCCTAGGGAATCCATAGAAGTCAGAATAATTCCTGGGTGAATAACAAAGCAGTGGATAAAACAGTATGGAAACAATGCATAGGCTGAAGTGTGCTGGTTTACTGTTTATTCATAAATAATGGAGTATTGTCCTTGTCATTGGTATATTCTTCATAGGTCTCTCTCATGTTTCTGTACACCTTGTCAGCAGAGGTGATGACAACTGTTTAGAACTCCTTTTACAAGGATGTTTATACAGCAAACGTTTTTGGAAGATAGGGATAATGTCTCCTGGTTCAGAGAGCAGATTTGTTTGCCATCCAATATAGGAAAGATAATGTCTCCCTCCAGGGGAAAGATTGAACAGCTCTGCTTGCAGTCCCTTTAAAGGACTGGAGTTTCTTTAGCTCAGGGTTCCTTAGGTATGATGCAAGTGTACTGCATTCACAGCTTACACCTGATCACTTCACACTTTTCCCATGGGACTTAGAGGACAAGGGAAAATAATGCAAACACATAGTTCACACTCCCTGCTGAGACGTGTAACAAAGTGATTTGTGTTTGACCCAAGGGTCTCATATCTTTTGCCAGAAACCAGTAACTGCAGCAGGCTAACCTTTTAGCTTGTAAGTAGGGTAACACTCTCAAATCCTTCAAAGTTCTTGACAGGATAGTTATTTTATAATGGCATAACAAAAGGGGCATCTTAGCTATTTTTTGAGAATATTTTCATCATAGGTCCAGTTTTCAGGAATATGTACCCTTTAATTCAATTTGTTATAGAAGGACCACATCAGTAGTGTCACATAATAAACTAACTGGTGACATAAGGGGAAGGGACGGGGAAGTACACTCAGAATAAGATGTTTTTAAATTCACTGTAGCCTGATTATAGAATCAGAATATGCGACTTTTAAAAGAGGCCCCAACATAGCCAGATTTTCACCACATGAATTCATTTGTCTCTGCAGCCCAGGTGCTTGCCCCAGGTCCTAATGCTTTGCTCTTGTACTGTCCACCAATTTTCATCTAGAATAGGCTCAGAGACTTTGAATCTTTCACTCTTCACTGCCTGAATTTAATGTTTTCCTCTTGGCTGGTTCTAGCTTCTCCTTGTAGTCTGTTCTAAACTGCACTTTCATGGTTTGGGAGTTTCAACCATGCAGGTGGCCAACAAAATCTAACTTAAACCCATACATATTGTCAAACATGTGTTGCTGCTATGAATACAGTTATGCTGAAATACAATTATTAAGAAACAGATTGATAATTAGTGTGAACACATGAAGCCAGTGGATCATACCAACAAGAAAGAGCCAATTGTGTTATTTCCAAACCCTGTGTTTTGTGATCTCACATTGGAATCTTGAAATTCACTGTACTGGGAATATTATATCATGGAAATAAGCAAACGCTGAATATTAGGCTTTTTTTTTTCTGGACAATCAGTGGCATAACCAGAGTATATCTATATTCACATTTCAAAACCAAAACACAATTTTGGGGACTAAATAGTTTTTGATGATTTTATTTATTTTTTATTTATGTTTTTAAAAAGATCCCCAGGAAATTCTCTTTATATTTTCTTCCTTCCTTCCTTCCTTCCTTCCTTCCTTCCTTTCTTTCTTTCTTCCTTTCTTTCATCTTCTTGGCTGCATTAGGTCTTCATTGCTGCCTGTGGGCTTTCTCTAGTTGCGGCGAGCTGGGGCAACTCTTCGGTGCAGGGCGCGGGCTTCTCATTGTGGTGGCTTCTCTTGTTGTGGAGCATGGACTTTAGGTGCGCAGACTTCAGTAGTTGTGGCACACGGGCTCAGTAGTTGTGGCTCACGGGCTGTAAAGTGTGGGCCCAGTAGTTGTGGCACACGGGCTTAGTTGCTCCACAGCATCTGGGATCTTCCCAGACCAGGGCTTGAACCCATGCCCCTCCATTGGCAGGCAGATTCTTAAACACTGCTCCACCAGGGAAGTCCTGTTTTTGATTATTTTAATGTTCAGTTTATTATTCAGGTAACTCAAGTTCTTTACTGGAAAACAAAAACAAAAGTAATATGGACCTTAGTCAATAAAGCAATGGAGATAATACTGAAGTGTTAGTAGAAGGCAACCATTCACACAATTTTTTCCAAAGTTCTCCCTAAATATAGGAGATATTAATATATTTTATGGTACAAAATTATAAGGCATGGCTGGATACTGAAAACAAATCTAGAAGCTTACAAGTATTTTCTTGGAATAATTTTATCTTTGTGCCTTAATTATAGCTCATTTAACATCAAAATAACCAGAAATCTTTAAAGAAAATCATAAATTCAATGTAAAAAATGAAAAAGAATATGATGTAAAGAATTTAAAAGAGAAGTAAAAGCAAATATACTGGGGAATACATTACATTCACATGTATAAAAAAATTAAAATCTTGGATTGGATTTTTTAATATGTATGGCCACTGAGACAATTAAAACATAATGGCACAGGCACTATGGACTCTGGTCTGAAGAGCCAGGTGTGAGGCCTCTGCCCCCCAGCACCAATGAGCAAGTGAAACTAGAAAGCACAAAGGAAAAAAAGGGAGAATTCTTTGTAAAATATAAAGAAGGAAAACTCCTTGATCCAACACACTGGAAAACTAACTCAAAGAACACATTGAAGAAGATTTGAAGTTGTGTGACTGACAATGTCTTGGTGCTCCAGCCGACTTTCAGGCCTGAGCCTCTGAGTGGGAGAGCCAAGTTCAGGACACTGGACCACCAGAGACTTCCTGGCCCCACATAACATCAACTGGTGAGAGATCTCCCAGAGATCTCCATCTCAATGCTAAGACCCAGCTCCACTAATGACAAGGAAGCTCCAGTGCTGGACACCCCATGCTAAACAACTAGGAAGACAGGAATACAACCCCACCCATTAGCAGACAGGCGGCCTAAAATCATACTAAGTTCACAGACACCCCAAAACACACCACAGGACGAAGCCCTGGCCACCTGAAAGACAAGATCCAGCCTCATCAATGAGAACACAGGCAATGGTCCCCTCCACCAGGAAGCCTACACAACCCAATGAACCAACCTTAGGCACTGGGGGCAGACACCAAAAACAACAGGAACTATGAACCTGAAGCCTGCACAAAGGAGACCCCAAACACAGTAAGTTAAGCAAAATGAGAAGACAGAGAAATACACAGCAGATAAATGAACAAGGTAAAAATCCACCAGACCAAATAAATGAAGAGGAAATAGGCAGTCTGCCTGAAAAAGAATTCAGAGTAATGATAGTAAAGATGATCCAAAATCTTGGAAATAGAATAGAGAACATGCAAGAAATGTTTAACAAGGACCTAGAAGAACTAAAGAGCAAACAAACACTGATGAACAACACAGTAAATGAAATTAAAAATTCTCTAGAAGGAATCAATAGCAGAATAACTGAGGCAGAGAACGGATAAGTAACCTGGAAAATAAAATAGTGGAAATAAATACCACAGAGCAGAATAAAGAAAAAAGAATGAAAAGAATTGAGGACATTCTCAGAGACCTCTGGGAAAACATTAAACGCACCAACAGTCAAATTATAAGGATCCCAGAAGAATACAAAAAGAAAGGGACTGAGAAAATATTTGAAGAGATTATAGTTGAAAACTTCCCTAACATCAGAAAGGAAATAGCCAATCAAGTCAAGGAAGCACAAGAGTCCCATACAGGATAAATCCAAGGATAAACATGCTAAGACACATAGTAAACAAACTATCAAAAATTAAATACAAAGAAAAAATATTAAAAGAAGCAAGGGAAAAGCAACAAATAACATACAAGGGAAACCCCATAAGGTTAACAGCTGATCTTTCAGCAGAAACTCTGCAAGCCAGCGGGAGTGGCAGGACATACTAAAAGTGATGAAAGGGAAACCTACAACCAAGATTCCTCTACCCAGCAAGGATCTCATTCAGATTCAACAGAGAAATTAAAAGCTTTACAGACAAGCAAAAGCTAAGAGAATTCAGCACCACCAAACCAGCTTTACAACAAATACTAAAGGAACTTAGTATTTAGACATACAATAACAAACCCAAAACAATTAAGAAAATGGTAATAGGTACATACATATCAATAATTATCTTAAAAGTAAATGGATTAAATGCTCCAACCAAAAGACATAGATTGGCTGAATGGAAACCAAAACAAGACCTGTATATATGTTGTCTACAAGAGACCCACTTCAGACCTAGGGACACATACGGACTGAAAGTGAGGGGATGGAAAATGATACTCCATGCAAATGGAAATCAAAAGAAAGCTGGAGTAGCAATTCTCATATCAGACCAAATTGACTTTAAAGTAAAGACTATTACAAGAGCCAAAGAAGGACACTACATAGTGATCAAGGGATCTATCCAAGAAGAAGATACAACAATTGTAAATATTTATGCACCCAACATAGAAGCACCTCAATACCTAAGGCAAATGCTAACAGCCATAAAAGGGGAAATCAACAGTAACACAATAATAGTAGGGGACCTTAACACCCACTATCACCAATGGACAGATCAATCAAAATGAAAATAAATAAGGAAACACAGGCTTTAAATGGTACATTAAACAAGATAGACTTAATTGATATTTATAGGACGGTCCATCCCAAAACAACAGAATACACTTTCTTCTAAAATGCTTATGGAACATTCTCCAGGATAGATCATAACCTGGGTCACAAATCAAGTGTTGGTACATTTAAGAAAATTGAAATCCTGTCAAGTACTTTTTTCAACCACAAGGCTATGAGACTAGATATCCATTACAGGAAAAAACTAAAAAATACAAACCGAAGGAGGCTAAACAATACACTACTAAATAACCCAGAAATCACAGAAGAAATCAAAGAGGAAATAAAAAATACCTAGAAACAAATGACAGTGAAAACACAATGACCCAAAACCTATGGGATGCAGCAAAAGCAGTTCTAAGAGGGAAGTTTATAGCAATACAATCCTACCATAAGAAACAAGAAACATCTCAAATAAACAAACTAACCTTACACCTAAAGCAATTAGAGAAAGAAGAACAAAAACACCCCAAAGTTAAAGAGGGAAGTTGAGAGCAATACAATCCTACCTCAAGAAATAAGAAACATCTCAAATAAACAGCCTAAAATTACTCCTAAGGCAATTAGAGAAAGAAGAACAAAAAACCCTCAAAGTTAGCAGAAGGAAAGAAATCATAAAGATCAGATCAGAAATAAATGAAAAAGAAATGAAGGAAACAGTAGCAAAGATCAATAAAACTAAAAGCTGTTTCTTTGAGAAGATAAAAAAAATTGATAAACCATTAGCCAGACTCATCAAGAAGAAAAGGGAGAAGACTCAAATCAAATAGAATAAGAAATGAAAGAAATAACAACTGACACTGAAGAAGTACAAAGAATCATGAGAGATTACTACAAGCAACTATTTGCCAATAAAATGGACACTCTGGTAGAAATGGACAAATTCTTAGAAAAGCACAACCTTCTGAGACTGAACCAGGAAGAAATAGAAAATAAAAACAGACCAATCACAAGTAATGAAATTGAAACTGTGATTAAAAATCTTCCAACAAACAAAAGCCCAGGACCAGATGGCTTCACAGGCGAATTCTATCAAACATTTAGAGAACAGCTAACACCTATCCTTCTCAAACTCTTCCAAAATATAGCAGAGAGAGGAACACTCCCAAACTCATTCTGCGAGGCCACCATCACCCTGATACCAAAACCAGACAAAGATGTCACAAAAAAACTACAGACCAGTATCACTGATGAACATAGAAGCAAAAATCCTCAACAAAATACTAGCAAACAGAATCCAACAGCACATTAAAAGGATCATACACCATGATCAAGTGGGGTTTACCCCTGGAATGCAAGGATTCTTCGATATATGCAAATCAATCAATGTGATACACCACAGTAACAAACTGAAGGAGAAAAACTATATGATCATCTCAATAGATGCAGAAAAAGCTTTCAACAAAATTTAACACCAATTTATGATAAAAACCGTCCAGAAAGTAGGCATAGAGGGAACTTACCTCAACATAATAAAGGCCATATATGACAAACCCACAGCCAAGATCGATTGCCAACAAACACATGAAAAGTTGCTCAACATCACTAATTATTAGAGAAATGCAAATTAAGACTACAATGAGGTATCATCTCACGCCAGTCAGAATGGCCATCATCAAAAACTCTAGAAACAATAAATGCTGGAGAGGGTG
>NC_041219.1:8888153-8909319 GCF_002837175.3 Physeter macrocephalus | reverse complement strand
GCACATATATGCAATGGAATATTACTCATCCATAAAAAGAAATGAAATTGAGTTATTTGTAGTGAGGTGGATGGACCTAGAGTCTGTCATACAGAGTGAAGTAAGTCAGAAAGAGAAAAACCAATACCATATGCTAAAACATATATACGGAATAAAAAAAAAAAGAGGTTGTGAAGAACATAGGGGCAGGACAGAATAAAGATGCAGACGTAGATAATGGACTTGAGGATACGGGCAGGGGGAAGGGTAAGCTGGGACAAAGTGAGAGAGTGCCATGTATATATATATACACTACCAAATGTAAGAAAGATAGCTAGTGGGAAGCAGTCACATAGCACAGGGAGATCAGCTCAGTGCTTTGTGACCACCTAGAAGGGTGGGATAGGGAGGGTGGGAGGAAGACACAAGAGGGAGGGGATATGGGGATATATGTAAAAGTATAGCTGATTCACTTTGTTATACAGTAGCAACTAACACAACAATGTAAAGCAATTATACTCCAATTGAAGTGTTTAAAAAAAATATAATGATACAGAAACATAGACGCTAAAAGAATGGAAAATATATATACCAAAGAAATGTAAAACTAAAGGAAGTTGATAAAGTACTACTATTATCAGGTGAAAATAGACTTTAAGTTAAAAAACTTTATTAGAGATAAGAGGGCCATTAATAACAATAAGAAAAAAATCCGTAGAAAAATGTACTAATGCTGAATTTTATGCATATAACAATAAAGTCTCCAAATATATAAAGTTAAAGTAGACAGAATTACATGAATAAATTGAAAAAAATCAGAATTTTAATAGCAGTGTTTTTAATATATCACAGTCAGAAAGATAGGAATAAGAAAAGCAAACCAAATTAGCATGGGTATAGAATGTTTGATCAACTCAATTAAAAATATATACATATATAACCAAATATATATATATATATATATAATATATACAGGTTATATTGAAAATTTTTAGATTACCCATTTTTTTCAAGAACATACAGAAAATTTACAATTATTAATCATTTACTGGAGTAGAAAAGAAGTTTCAAGAATAAATAATAAATATCATCTAGAACATAGAGTTCCCTTATTAAAATAAAATGAAATTGAAGCAACAAAACAAAACAAAACAAAAAACTCCCAAACTTCATGTATATAAAAAATTAAAAACATATTTTTGAATACTTTCTAATCCAGAGAGAAATCATAAGGAATATTATATAAATCTATATATGTTAAATATATGTGACAATTCTTTTTGAGAATAACTGCTATAAATAAAAATAGGGTATGTAACTTCCACAAATACTGAATGAAAAATACATTCATACATACATGCACACACACATGCATACACAGATAAGAAATAATGAAAGGAAGAAAAAAATGAAAAGGAAGATGAAAGGAAAGATAAAAGGAGAAAACAAAAACAGGCAAGAAAGGGTACAAAAGAATATTACAAAATATATTCAAAAGGAAAGCAAAACAACATAAGATGAAGGGAAAATGTCTAAATACATTAAAAATCATGATAAATATAAATTAAGCATATCAGTTAAAAGAAATACATGTTTTATTTTATTTAAAGCTGTATATTCTTTAAAAGAAACAAACCTAGAAGTCAAGGACCTCATGATATTGCAAGTAAGATGATTTTTAAAATGTATTCTAGCTAAATATGAACTGAGATAAACTAAATAGATGGATGGATAGATAATATATAGATAGATCAGGTTAAAAATGACTTTAAGAAGAAAGCCTATTAGCAATGGAGTGAATTACTATAAGGAAGAAACATCTAACTCACTTCATAAAAATTAAAAGTCTTCAGTATGACAAGGATACAATCAACATGCTGAAAAGAAAGGTCATAGGAAAAGATATTTTCAAACCTATAATTAACAGATGACAAATTTACAGAAATATATAAAACTGTAAATAAGAATGTAAAATAAGCAACATGTAAATAAGAAACAAACATTCCAAAGGAAAAATGGGCAAAGGAAATGAAATGGAATTTATTGAAGTAGAAGCATAAATGTTCAATTAAAATATGGAAAGATACTTAAACTCCTGATTAGTTAATAAATGTAAATATAAAATGAATGGAAGGAAATTTTTTTTTTCTTTGCGGTTCGCGGGCCTCCCACCGCCGCGGCCTCTCCTGTTGAAGAGCACAGGCTCCGGTTGGCAGGCTCAGCGGCCATGGCTCACGGGCCCAGCCGCTCCACGGCATGTGGGATCTTCCCGGACTGGGGCACGAACCCGTGTCCCCTGCATCGGCAGGCGGACTCTCAACCACTGCGCCACCAGGGAAGCCCCAAGGAAGGAAATTTTTTTAATCTTATAAAATACTCGTAAATAGCCTGTAACAAATATCAAACTTAATGGTGAATTACTGAAAAGATTACCCCACTGCCCGTTTTGAGAAAGGAGTTGACAAGGATGTCTGAGATCACAACTTCTATTCAATTCAACATTGTACTGGAGGTCCTAGTCAGTGCTAAAAGCCAATGATAAAAAAAATGAATAAAGGAATGAAATATATAAAGATAGGAAAAAAGAAATAACACTTTATTTCCAGATAATTAAAGAATCTAAAATGATCTATAGAATTAGAATTAATAAGCGACTTTAGCAAGCTGGATATGAGGTCTTCATATAAAAATTAATATTTCTATATACTAGCAATTAGTAAAAGAAAATTTAACATAGAATTTACAAAACCTCTTAAAACATGTAATATCAAGGAATAAACCTACCAAAAATATGCAAAACCTTCATAGAAATTTGTCACAAATTTAGAAAAACCTAATAAATAAATAGACCAATATCATATTCTATATAAATGAGTAATCCTTTTTTTTAGATAAAGCTACTAACATTTGTTTTCTTATTGTAACCCTAGCCTATAATAGCTCTGGTCACTGCCAAAAAATATAAAGTCTGATAAGAGTAATTGTTGAGAAAGATTTGGGAAATAGAAACTCTTACTGGTAAAAACGTAAATTTTTTCAAGCTTTAATGGTAATTCTGGAATAACTAGTAAAGTTAAAGTTATAACTAGTCTAAAATCTATTGTATCTTTGAGATAAACATTCTACATAAACTCTTACATATGTACATAAATGTAGTTTTCAGTACTGTACAAATGATAATTTTAAAACAACTGAAATATCCATCGTTGTGAGAATGAACATAGGATTTGAATTCTACCATAGAAATAAATGAAGACCACAAATTGAGAAAAAGCATGGTAAAGGAGTCAGCCACCATCACTCGCCTTTGGCAGAGACTCGAAGGCAGGTGGAAGAGTGTGAAACCTAAAGTGGAAAAAAGAGAAGGCTTGAGGTGTACTGTGTGATTGGAGGTTGTTGGCGTGGGGAAGCTGAAGGAGGGCTAACTAAAAGCAAGGCATCTATGTAATTAGTTAGGGAGCATATCTAGCTTTCTCTAATTGGCCCTCAGTTGGAAGCAGGGACAAAAATTCCAGCTGCTGGCAGTTACTTGACCTGGTTATTTATTGTCTTGGGTTGATTGATGCAGAGGTTGTGGATCAGACTTCTATTCAACATTTTTATGTATGATGTAGCAATTGTCTGTATATTCAGTCTCTCACTATATGATTATGGAAATAAGTGAAGTAAGTTGTCAAGTTTCAAAATAGTGATATCTCAAAATATAACACTATCCGAAAAAATAGGAATGTTTCTTTAGGTAGTACAATATAATAAGATTTTAGGGCACAAAATTGTATTTTATTGGGAGAGGGGAGCAAACATATAAAATAAACGTACTAAAAAACTTCAGAGGGCTTCCCTTGTGGCGCAGTGGTTAAGAATCCGCCTGCCAATGCAGGGGACATGGGTTTAAGCCCTGGTCCGGGAAGATCCTACATGCTGCGGAGCAACTAAGCCCGTGCGTCACAACTACTGAGCCCACACGCCACAACTACGGAAACCCGTGCGCCTAGATCCCGTGCTCCGCAACAAAGAGAAGCCTCCACAGTGAGAAGCACGTGCACTGCAATGAAGAGTAGCCCCCGCTCGCTGCAACTAAAGAAAGCCCATACACAGCAACGAAGACCCAACACAGCCAAAAATAAATTAATTAATTAAAAAAAAAAACTGCAGAGAAAGGATACACACTAACTTTGATGGCTGTTTCCTCTGGAAAGGAAATCAAATGAATGGAGGAGTAGAGCTTTAGTGATATGCATAACACTTTATTTCTGAAAAATAAATCTAAGTAAATCTTAAAAATATACCTGGCAAATATGAGTTTATATGTATCTATTTTCTATATTTTTAGAATATATGAATTTTCACATTCAGAATTTAACCTTTACTTTTTTCCCTCCTGCTCCCTCTCCTCCTCCTCCTCCTCCCCCTCCTCCCCTTCCTCTTCCTCTTCTTCATCTTAAGAACAAATGTCATTCACCTGGATGTTATAATTAGCTACCAACAGACATAACATAGATGGGAGTCAAGATATCTTGTCCACCCCAGCCAGGCAGATAACAAAAGAATGTGGATAGGGCTTACTATGTAAAACAACGAGGAATGATGGTGACTGGTTAACCTGAAAATGAACGTTTCAATTAAAGACTTTCGAACTGAGAATAGTTTAAAGCAGTGTGTAACCCAAACTACCTTTTTTGGCCTATATGCTCTTAGAATTTGAACAGCATTGTTAAAGATCTCCCTGTGAGCTGTAAGGAATGTGGTGTATAAGGGCAAAAGACTTCAGAAGAGAAAAGTGCTAATATGAGCTAGCAAGAAAGGAGGAAACTAGGGAAAATCTTCAAGGCCTGAATAGGCTGGATCAGCAGGGCAAGACTGGACCATTCCTCAGTCCACAAGCAGTTAAGGAGCCTACTCTAAGTCAGGTGTCATGTCAAGTGCTAAGGTTTCAGAGATGGCCTCAAAGAGGTTATATTCTAAGAATAAGAGTGTTCTGAATTAAAGCAGCAGCACTAGGCTTCCCTGGTGGCACAGTGGTTAAGAATCCGCCTGCCGATGCAGGGGACACGGGTTCGAGCCCTTGTCCAGGAAGATCCCACATGCCGTGGAACAACTAAGCCCGTGTGCCACAACTACTGAGCCTGTGCTCTAGAGCCCACGAGCCACAACTACTGAGCCCACGAGCCATAACTACTGAAGCCCGCGCACCTGGAGCCCATACGCCGCAACAATCGAAGCCACCGCAATGAGAAGCCCACGCACCGCAATGAAGAGTAGCCCCTGCTCGCCACAACTAGAGAAAGCTCGTGTGCAGCAACGAAGACCCAACACAGCCAAAAATAAATAAATTAATTAATTGGAAAGAAAAGCAGCAGCACCAGGCCTAAAAGAGAAAGATTGCTTTGAAATATTTCTAGAAGGTAAACATGAAAGAATTGTTTGCCAGACATAAGCATAGTAGCTACTATTTATTTCCAGGTGAGGTTTTATATACCAGGGATATATATTCTTATCTTATAAAGATAAGAGCAGGAAGTACACAAAGGGATTGGGAACAACTCCCCACCCCAATATATTGAAAAGGAAAGTAAGACATTCTGCAGGAATTAAGAGTTTGAAGGGAGCTATAGACTACTATCAAATGGGCAACTCTTTCAGATGGCCCCTAAAATCAGACAGGAAAAAAAAAAATTAAAATAGGGACACAGATGAAAGAGAGCCAATCTGCAGATCAGGGACACTGTGGGGACACAGAGATAGGCCTGTTAATGAACTAAAGTTTTAAATATATTCTCCATCTCTGCATTTTAACATTGAATAGACACCACTGACATATAATTCTTCTGAGACACGTGTAGATATCCTGGACTACTAGCCCCCCATTCAGCTGTTCACAATCATGAACTCACATGGGTCAACTAGTTGTGAAGTGTTTTGCATGTAATTTACTTCTGTGAATAAAGTATTAAAGTTTCCTCTCTCAAGTGGAAGGGAAAGTGGAGTTCCAATTAGATGTCAGGGGAATATGTCATGTGTGTTAATATCATCCATCATATGTGATATAATTAAAAAGAAGAGAACTGATGCCTGATTGATCATGAGAGAGAAGAGAGTAGGCTGAAGCACAAGAGGCTGCACATAGAGCAACTGATGCTTAGTGGTCTTAGGTATTTCTTGTATCTCTCGTGTGTGCCCGAAATACAGAAAATGTAATGTAATACTGACATTCATTCATGAAAAATTCCCACATAACAACAAAAAAGACAAACCTATGTGATTTGACTATAAAGAATCATCAATGATATTTTAGCAAATAAACCTGAAAATCCATCACAATTTAATGTTTGAAATGGTTAAATCAGAAGGGAACTTCTTACAAAAAAATGCCTTTGGAATTCTTTCAGAATTTGTAGTGTATTATTGTGCATATCCTGAGACTAATGGTATCTCTGTTAAGAGTGCACTTGTTTTATTTTTATCTTTATTGTTTTTTAATTATGAAATATTTTAGGCATATTAGAAAGTGTGGGGAATAAGATAAGAAACACCTATATACTAATTGTAGTGTTGAAATCCCTCTAATTTCCAAACTCTACCAGAGGTCATCAAAATCCTGACTTTGGCATTTAGGTTTCCATAGATTTTTTTCACAGTTATCATTTCATGCAGATGTGTATGGTGAGAACATTTAAAATCTACTCTCTTAGCAGTTTTTTTAAAACAGCCAAACATTAATGCTAACTTAGGTAAATAAAAACAGGATACTTACAATCTTATGTTACTCAAAATCTCAGATAGAAATTTCAAAACAGTCCAAATAAGTTTTAATCAATGGAAACAGCTCTTAAAAACATGTATTAACTAACATGTTGGCTACTCCAAAGTGTGTACCTTTACATGTATTTTTCAGTATATCTGTTTTAAAAAAACAAATGAAAAAAAAGGCAGGTTTTAGAACTTTATGACCACATGTCTACTAAGAGTCCAATAGAGCTACAGACAAAATTTTAGAGTTTCTTTTTCAGTATTTGCTGCCTTAAAAAAAAAAATCAAAGCTTGCTTTATACATTATACATAAACCAACATGGAGATGTGCTGCACAATGATTCCATTTGTGAAATAAATTCTGAACTATTATATACTTTCATATTCAGACACTTTTTGTGTATAAAACTTTATAATATTTTTCTGTAACATCAAAGGTTTAATTTCTGAGCTACCTGATGTATTAAAAATAATGTATTCCTTCCTTCTTTTAATCAAACTTCCTGGAAAGAACAAATTGGAATGTCTTAATATATTAACTTTCCATTAAAATGCATACCTATTTCTCAGATGTGGGGAACCAATTTGACAGACTTATGAACTTTATATCTATTAAAATACCTCCTAGTTGACATAATAGCTTTAGGAGCCCTGAATCCTAGGATTGGGAGCAAACTGTCTCTACATATTTTTCCATTTTTCCCTGTGGAAAGCTACTTGGATCAAAGAGAAAACTTCTTATTTTAATGAGTCTACCATCACATTATCTTGATAGTAAATAGCAACCCTTGAAATGATTTAGCAGGAATTACATACACCTTTGGTCTATGACCAGTGTGATTGATAAAATGATAGCCATTCTTTTATTGCTTATTTCTATTTTTGAGATAGAAATTTTACACCAGTTGAAAAGTCATTATTCCAATTAAAATTCGCTCTGAACCTCAACATCTTTCTGAGTCTACTGAAATTATAACTGTATAAAGACTATGGTTATAATCTCAATCCATTGTAAAGCTCTTGTGATTGATGAAAAGAATGCACAGACCTCCACTTACACTGCAATGGAAGATTTCCCCTCAAGGAAACATGGCAGAATAGCAGTGAGCAGGCTAAAACTGATTTTTAATGCCCCAAGCTCAGACAATCTGCTGCCTGGTCAACCTGACTCTGAGGTTAGAAAAAATGGCCAAAAAGATAAAAGAGGGGCTTCCCTGGTGGCGCAGTGGTTGCGCGTCCGCCTGCCGATGCAGGGGAACCGGGTTCGCGCCCCGGTCTGGGAGGATCCCACATGCCGCGGAGCGGCTGGGCCCGTGAGCCGTGGCCGCTGAGCCTGCGCGTCCGGAGCCTGTGCTCCGCAACGGGAGAGGCCGCAACAGAGGAAGGCCCGCATACCACAAAAAAAAAAAAGATAAAAGAAGAACTATTGACAAAGTAATGAGACATCTTAGAGTTCAGAAGATAGGCCCTGAGTTTCAATATGGGTTATATGGATTATTTATTAATTATTATTATTTATATGACAATAAATATGGGTTATAATGGATTATAAAGTAGGCTAAGTTCAGCCAAATATCAGGACTTGTGAACAAGGTCCAACTTGTGTACATTGCTCAGCAAGAGGAAGTATGAAATTCCAATGATGCCCGGACAAACAAATATTAGTTTTCAGTTCTTTGATGGTCTCCATATTGTTAAGCTTTATGCTTAGTAGCATTCAAATAATTCTATCCAGTATTTTTTTCTAATCTCCAAAATGTGAAATAGGATTTTAAAATATTTCTTGTCTTGTATATAGTAGACACAAAATTTTTTATTGAATAAGTATATAAATTAAAGAAGATTCTAAAATTATTCTCAGTGGTAAACTCTAGTTCTTGCCAACATACTTATACTAACATCTCAATTTTCATTTAGTAAATGATTAAAAATTCTTTGCTTTGTGCCACAATCTATGGCATACTCTTCTAATAAGAGGGTAAATAGACAAGTTTAATGGAAATAAGAGTTCCCAAACTATGATAAAAAAAGACACACCTCAAATTATTATTTATAACCTCTTGCTTTATGATCTTTTTATTGTAATTAAGATCCTCCAGGGTAAAGACCAAGGCTTGTATTTACAATTGTCTAATGAATGTGAAAGATGCTGATGTTGACTATGACAACATGCTAGGTCAATTGGTGCCAAGTCAAAGCAATCAACAGTGTTAAGAAAACATGACGGGCTAGTCATAAGGTGGAAAACTAGCTTTTATGGACGCATAATCAGATTCAGTAAATCCATAGGCTTCTGAATTAAGCAATGCTTACCACACAAGCATTTTCTCTCTTTACAATATTTAAAAACAAACATAATGCTACCTGATAAATGTTATACAAGTGCTTTCATAACTGTTACAAAAGTGTAGAGAGAAATAAATTTTGCAGGTGTTGCACAGAGAAGAATTTCAAAAAACATGTAAAGTGATAGAATTTGAAGCTAGCAATATTTATCAACTTCACCAAAGCCCAGGAGGAATTTCCAATAGCAAAAACATGTTACTGTGGTAAAACAGCAGGACAGTAAGACTTGAGAAGTTATTGCACTAACCCCACTGAATTCTGATGCCTTAAAAACCCAGGTACTTCCCTTACAAGGTCCTTCTAACTCTATAGCACAGTAACTCTGTTGCTCTGTTCAGAAGTAGTTACATAGGGCCATTAGTTTATTACTAAATTTTCTCCTACATTCTTTTGGTTACACTTCCCAATAGAGCAACAGGGTAAAAGGCAGAAATTACCAAGTGATGGTACGTTGTAACCTGAGCTGTGATCTCAGCAGCAGAAAGGGTAGAAATACCAGAAGACAAGGGAGCAATAGGAGCTATAGTCATCTATGCTCTGTCTGGTGTTATAACCACCTCAAACTACCCTAAATTGTATAAGGGCCATTATTTATGTCTTTGTCACTACCAGTACTCCTTTTTTTTTTTTTTTCACTAGAACAGAAATAAATTTTAATTCATTGAAAAGTGCGGCAGTGAACAGGGTCCTTCAAAGGTCACTTTCTAAGTCAAATGACTGAGATGACACAGAGCCAGGGCAGAATAACATCTAAGAACAGATAATGCAAACACAGAAATTCACAAATTCAGTTGGACCTAAGCGGTGGTGAAACAAAAGACCCAAATATTCCCACCTAGTTCCACCGGTGGATCAGTTTAAATAGCTTTTGCTTTCTCTTAATAAGGATCCTGGGACAATTTATCTTCTTTCATTAAAACACGAGTCCTTAGACACAAAAATATAACCTTCCATGGCTATCATTACTATTTTGTACAAACCCTACCGTTGTCAATTAAAATGTATTTTGCAGCAGCACCGTTGGTCAAATTCAAAGATACTCAAAAGGCATTCCCTGCTCTTTAGTTGTAGGGAATGTTGTTTTACTTGAGGGAGAGCTTTGTAATAGGAAATCTTATATGGCAAAATCTCTATTCATCCCCAAGACCCCTGTCTCTTTGAGACATGTTTTCATCATGTCTCAAAATTTTGTGGGTACTGTCTCGTATGGGTGGGTCGTGTCTCAGCATCTACCCCGGAGCATGAAGCAAAAAAGCAAAGACATGTTACTCCTGGAGGTGTTGGGGAAGAGGCCTCCAGCACTTTCTATCTCTGATATCATGGTAGAGAATTTGTCCTTGATGCTGTCTGAGGAAAGCAGGAACATTTTTTGGCAATAAATTTGGATACCGAGTTGGGGCCAAGATATCTGGTATCTGAGGGTAGGAATAAGCGATTACCACAAAACCGGTTTGAAGAAAGCGAAAGAACTGCTGAAAACCAAAAAGAAGTCAACCAACATGATTAGTCCTTGAGATGAGTGATGATGCACAAGGAGGAGGAACTTTGTAAATACCCCGTGATATGCTATAGATTTGATTCAAAGGATTTTTTAAAAAAGGATTCAAACATCCTCAGATCATGACACCACTGTGAAGTTTTGTGTAAACAAGCATACCCTATAGACATTAGACATGAACTGACCAACTAGGCAAATTTCTCCGGAAGTTTTCTATCAGAAATATACTTAAAGAATCTTAAGATCAACATGTAGAGAAAAAGGGAAATTAACACTGAGAGAATTAAAATAGAAGGAGATTGTCCAGATTTCTAGGGTTTCCAACAGAGTGATGTAAACATTCAACTTGCAAATCTAAAAACTGAAGAATCTGCAGTTATTTGTTCAAAAACTGAGCAGAAAATGGTAAAGCAAATGAAGAGAGTCCTTTTATCCAGAGACTGGATCAAGTGACTGTCAGCAGGATTTTGCATGCAAAACTCAGAACAACTCAGACCTAATGGCCTGAAATCTCATAATTATTATTGTTAGGAGAAGAAATACCTGGAACACATAAATTTCTAATTTACAAATTAGTGATAATGGTTGCTATGAAAAGTACTCTGGTAATGAGAAACACCCCACTGACCAGAGAGCCTGGAGATTAAAAAAATTACCTTCACTGGGTTTTTAACTGAGAAAGTCATAAAAACAAAGTCTCATGAATCCAGATGATGTTGTTCAAGATAGCATTGATTCTCTCAGTTTCCTCTAGAAAAAGGTATCATATCTAAAGATAATGTTTCAAAAAAGAAACAAGCTTTAATAACAGATGTTGTTTTATTCATCTTCAAACAGATTTCACAGCCAAATACTATGAACTGATAAGCAGTCTTTGGAGACCTGACCATCCTTAGTCCTTTGTTGTTCAATATATGTCTTATGAACTTGGAAATTTTGAGGTCAGTAGTTATATTTGTGTTTGTAGATATAAGATTTAAGGAATACATTTCTTCCATTTTTTAATTAAAATATATTATCATTAAATTAAAAAGGTATACATTTTAGAGAGCATCTAATTGTATCCTCTATAGACTAAAAAAGTAGAAGGAATAAACCAAAATGAAAAGAAAGGTTGCTAAATTACAGTTTTATTAAAAAGCTACATGAAATAAGAGGAAAAAGTAAATGCAAAAGTTAACAAAGAAACATGTGCAATAGAAGCAGTAAATATAGTAATTGATGCTATAGAAAATGGAATCAGTAATGTGGAGGGAAAAACAGATAATTTCCTAAAGTGCATAAAGAAAAAGAAAACAATCATCTGCGATAAAGACAGACAATATCAATAGTAGTTAAACCTGGCAATAATTGGTGCTTATAAAGATCAAAATCAATAATCAGGTCTATGGTAGAGAAATACTTTCCTGAGCTCATATGACTCATGATTTCAGATCAGTAGGTCTTTTGGAGTATGAATATTTGGTCATATTTATCATAGGAAATGAGCACCTAGACATAGTTTAGAGGTTGTATACCCTGTTGTGATGTTATACACACACACACACACACACACACACACAGCACAGCCAAAAGAGGAATATTTTGATTTGCTGATACTGTAACATTTTGCATCTATGCTCAAGAGTAAAATTGGTCCTTAGTTTTCTCCTTTATTCTGTTCATCCAATTTTCTTATCAGGTATACATGAGCATTATAAAATAGAGTGTGTTACTTCCCATCTTTTCCCATGTTCTTAAAAATACTTTCTCTAAGATCGGAATTATCGCTCACTTGAAATTTGCCATAAAAAACCTGGGCTCTTATGCTTTCCTAAGGACAAATCTCTAACAACCGTTTTCATTTTGTCTAAAGTTATTGCTCTAATCATATTTCTTACTTTATCCAGGGTCAATTTTGGTGATCTATAGTTTTCTTCAAGATTGTCTAAGTTAAAAAATTTTTGCCATAAAGTTGTATATAGTGTTCTCTGAAAATGTTATCTTAATCTCTTCTGGACCCACAGTCATGACCTCCTTTTTCCATCACACGTATATATTTTTTTCCTTTTGTGTCTTCTCTTTAGTTAGCTCTTGATCATATTTGTTAAAGGCTTGTCTGTCTTATCGATCTTTTCAAAGAACCAGCTTTTCTCTTTATTGGTCAATTCTGTTTTTGTTTGTTTGCTGTTTCATTAATTTGTGGTTTTAGAATCAATTCCTTTCTTCTGCTGTTTAGAGATTTATTTTATTGTTCTCTTACTATCTTATTGAATTGTGGGTTTAGTTCATTCCTTTCTACTCTTCTTATTTTCTAATAATTATTTTTAAAGCTATGTTTTCTTCTGTCACTTTGATCCTTTACTTTAGTATGTGGTATCTCCCTTGGAGTGTGGAGAAAGTAAAGCATAGTGATTCAGTGTTTGAACTTTAGAACTAAACTGCGTAATTTCAAATCCTAGCTCTATTATATCTTACCTAGGTGAAATCTGGTACATTATTAAACTCCCTGTGTCTTTAAATGGGATTAATAACAATACTGATCTCATAGAATTTTTTTAGGATTAAATATTTGAGTGTGACTGACACATTTGGAAGAGCATCTACACACTCTAAATACACAATAAATAGTACGTATTATTTTTAATGTCGACATTGTCATGTAAATCTAGATAGTTAGTGATCTCTATTTTATCAAAACCCAAGAGTTATTTTAAAGTATTTTTATACTTGTTTATAATTGAGGGACATTCTGTCAATTTTTTAAATTATTGCTTTATGATCATTGAATTTGACATGTACATTATCAACTTTTTGAATATGTTTCTGAGTCTCCTCTTAAACACAGACAATTTTTGTTAATGTAATATATCACAAATGGTTAAAAGAAATTTGTATTTGTTCTGTTTTATTTTGAGGATATGCTGAGGCATACAACCTGTTGCTTAATACCTAGCTCACATAATGGAGAAGATAAAATGTAAGAGGTTTTAGAAAAGGTATAGACTCATCACTGCAGAGTTTCTTTGGCTTCAGCTAGCTTGAGGCACCGTTCACATATTTCCTGTATGTGTCCTTAGCTGAGGCTTATCTCTTAAATTTTATTGGTTTTCTAACTTTAAGGAACTGGTCATAACTTCTGGTCCACTTAGAGAGCCTATTTTTGTTGGGTTAGTTTATTTCCTTGCTATTTAAATTTTATATTGTTTCTAGATATTTGACACAGGAGGGTAAGAATGAAGTGTGTGTTCAGCTCACTATCTTAAAACAGAAGTTACAGTATGTATTACTTAAATGCAACACATTGAGATCAAAATTAAACACGAAAGAAAAAGAAAAACCCAAAGATTTGTGAGGTATGCCAGATAAAAGAAAGAATGAAAGGTTAATAATATAATAATAAGGGAATTTGAATTAAAATATTAAATAAAACATTGTGGGTATATTTTTACTTTGCTGATGTTATTATACATATTTCAACTGTCCTAAAATTATTTTCTCCAAATTAAAAAGCACCCAACAAATAGAGGGGAAAATGTTAGAAATATGAGGAGAAGGTGACAGAAATGTTTATATTGACAGACATCTCAGAGTCTGAGAGATCGTGTTGGTTAAAAAATAGAATATAAAGTATTTGAGATAATGACTTATAAAATAGGTTTCATGTATATTTATTAAACTTTGATTTTTAACAAAATTGATGTTATGTCTTTGCAAGCCTTCACTGAATAATTGTAAAAGTTGATCGTACATACTCCCACAAAAAAATGCATTTGAAAAAGCAAACTTGCACAGCCAATAATATTGGACCAAACTAAAAAATAAAACTTATTTATAATAAATATTTAATACCAGCTACTGATGACAAAAGTTTCTCTCTCTCCACAAATGCCAAGTGGTATAAATTTTTGAAGTATGGAACAAAACAATTTACTATATTATTATTATTACATTATTTTATTTGATTGCATATAGTTTTAAAAATCAATCTGACAAGAAGTTTATGCTTTTTTTTCTTTTTTTTAATTTATCTGTTTATTTATAATTAAATGCTATCTAATTTGCCAAAGTGCAACCATTGATTATTTTACTTGTTGCCTCAGGAACCAAATGTGGAAAACTGAGTTAGTACAGGATTTTATATTTAGTCTGGTAACGTATTTGTTTAACCTGTAGTTCAACACTTTGCACCATTGCCCAGGTAGCCTACTCTGTCTTCCTGTAAAATAGGTCAGAAATCACAGTCATTAGTGGGTTTTTAATCCTATTCATCAGCTCCTCTCTAGAGCGTGCTTGATTCCATCACTATTAGTTGTCATTAGTTTCATGTGCTGTTCTAAAGAACTCCCTTATATATGTATTTGTGGCCACTTTAACAGAAAATTGAGGAATATCTGATATTTCCCCTTACTTTGTCACCATCCAGAGCAACCATAATCCAGAGCAGCAATCCAGAGCATAATCCAGGTTGACCAGTAAAGAAGAAGCCCAGCATGCACAGCAGTTACACATACAGACTCTAGAGTCAGGGTGAATAAACTGAATGTGAATGCTGGTTCCCTAACTTACAAACTGCTAGTATTGGGGAAAGTTACCTAAACTTATGAAGATCCAGGGATTCAAGTATA
Source organism: Physeter macrocephalus (assembly GCF_002837175.3). Lineage (NCBI taxonomy): Eukaryota > Metazoa > Chordata > Mammalia > Artiodactyla > Physeteridae > Physeter > Physeter macrocephalus. Next base: position 8,894,139 of record NC_041219.1, on the reverse strand, counting down.
AATTGCAAAGAAAACCAGTATCTCCCTGGTAGTATTAGTGTGTAGATTACACAAGTTAATACACACAAAATTGCTAATACAGTGACTAACATATAATAAAATTCAATAGCACACAGGGAGCTCAGCTCGGTGCTCTGTGGTGACCTAGATGGGTGAGATGGGGATGGGAAGGGAGGTCCAAAAGGGAGGGGCTATATGTGTACATACAGCTGATCCACTTCATTGTACAGCAGAAACTATCACAACATTGTAAAGCAATTATACTCCAATTAAAAAATAAATAAATAAATTCCATGTAGTCAATTGAAAAAAAAAAGTTTAGCTAATATCATTGTTAGTTACATTTAGCAGTCAGGAGTCATATCAGATTCAAGTATTTTCTGAGTAATAATATCCTCATGGGCTCTTTTACATTCAGCATAGATAAATGAATAAATCAGTTTATCTTTTATTGCAATGTATCTTTTATTTTTTACTGAGAGGAGTAAAATAGGGAGCTGTATTTTTTAAAGTAGAAGTTGCCGCTTATAATTCTTATAATTGGATCCCCACAGTCAGACTTTCTTGTTTATGCTTCTTTCCTTTTCTAACATTTTTAATCAGAGCGTTTCCTATGCCTCTTTTGAGTTCAGGCTCCATTTCTGAAAATCTAAGAAACAAAAGAAAGTTTTCACAGTGCTAATCCCCTTTTTAAATAGCATGTATATCATAAACTTCTGTGAGTATGTTTGTGGGTGGAACGTAGGTTTGCATTTGTGTCTGTAAAAATATTAGGTTAGATTTTTAGATATCTTAGGTGTGGGGTGCTCGTAAGATTAAAATACTTGAAAATGTTAATACTTGCCTTACTAAACCAATAGTTTTAAACCGAATTGTCAGTTTATATTTTAACAACTAAATCATCTGTTCATACAAATAACCGTGTTTGTTGGTTTATTTTAAAGAAATATGCTATTTCATCAAAAAATTAACTGATTTCATGCATATTTTAGTTATCACACAGAATCATTCTCTGTGTATAAACTGATGCCGACTGCAAATGGTTAATGCTTTATAGTTCTCGGTAGTAGAACCCATTCTGATTCATGTCTCTTACATTTGCTAATGCTCTAATTGTCACCTTGGTAGGAGATTTTCATCTATTTATTTTTCACAGGTGCAACCAGTTGTTGGGTTTTCAAGGCATATTATACATTTAGCTAAAAATAAAAGTGATATTATCATATGTATTCACTAAATAGTTTGAAATACGAAGATTAAAAGATAATAATGTAAGAGACAAAGTACCAAACTATTATTGGGAAATAATATAAGATAATTTTTGCACAGTTAACCAAAATAAGTTCACAGAAACATATATTATTACATTTGGGTGAAAGCAGTCAGGGTTCAGTCAGAGAAGCAGAACCACTAGGAGATAATAGATGACTGTTATTTCTGTGCCTGGTGCTGAAGCCCTGAAGTCTGTGAGGGATGCAGTTTGGTAAAGAAAATGGATATGAAGTGGGGAAAATAAGGACAAACTGGAGCCTGTGAGGCTTAACTGGAAAGCGCAAGGTCATATCAAAAACCTCATTCATCTCTGACCACTTCTAAGTCTCCCACTTTGAAGACTTTGATGAGGACGGAGTTCTGCAGGGGAAGTTAGCATCGTTCATCTCAGATAAACACACCCCCAGGCCAGGCATTAGAGAAGCTGAAAGCAAAAATCTGGCAGGCATCGTAGGCCTGGTGTATTTGTTTTCCAGAGCTACCCTAACAAAGTATCAACACCACAAACTAGGTGGCTTAAGACAACAGAAATTTATTATCTCCCAGTTCTGGAGACCAAGAGTCCAAAATTGAGGTGTCAGCAGGAATACCTTCTGGAGGCTCTAGGGAAGGAATCTTGTTTCTACCAGCTTCTCTGGTATTCCTTGGTTTGTAGCTGTGTCACTCCAGTCTCTGCTGCTATCTTTGTGTGTCCTTCTTCCCTGATGTCTTAGGACAACAGTGTAATTGAATAGAACCCACCCTAACTCAGTATGACCTCTTCTTAATTTGATTATATCTGACCTATTTCCAAATAGGTCACATTCACAAATACCAGGGGTTAGGACTTCCGTGTATCTCTTTTGGGGGATGCAATTCAATCCACACACCTGGCGTCTCCTGACACTGAGGAAATAAAACAACACCATGTGTGTTAGAACAGTGCCTCTAATCTCCAGAATATAAAGGAATAGAACTGATTATCCATTCCCTCCATTGAAATTTTGTCTAAAATGTCTCTTTTGGCTCATGCCAACTCAACTGTGCATGCTCTCTCCATGGATCTGCAATTCCACCTCTGTCATCCATCCATGGTTTATAAATATATGGGTCTGGTTGGAGCTGCAAATACACGGAAGGACTATGTTTCATTTCACTTCCTCACTCTGCCAAGTTCTAAGCAACTTTCCATGATAATTGCTGGTGGCAGTAGTTCTGGGTCCTTTACTCTGAAGGTTTAGGTTTTAGGAATCCCAGCTTAGTATGGAGTGTGTCCTTTGAGACTCCTCACTTTGGAAGACCCAAAGCTTCAACTTCTGTTCCCTATAGCGCTCAAGGCCATGTAAATGGAAGTTTTGCCTATCCATGGCTTGGTAAATAACAAGGGCAAAAGTGGCTTCAGTATTCTACTCACCTCTCGAAGTTCTTAATTATCCTACGTTGATTTACTTCCTGCTGGATCTTTTATGGTTAAAATGATTTTAAAATATCTTAGATCTATTTTGATACTTTTAGCAGAGTGTTTCCTGCAAATAATCTAGCCAATCATTTTCCTAGAAATAGGAGTCCCAATCTTTTTCTTATACTAGACAGAAGGATTTTAATGTTTATATGAATGGATAAATGTTAAAAAAAATTGTTAATGATGTCTTGATAAAGAAAAAATGAATAAGATCAACAACCCATTAAAATGAGTAAAGGATATGAATGGGAAACTCACAATTAAGAAATCACAAAGGGCTAATAAACATATGCAAAGGAAAGCCTAGATAATTCAGTGATGTATAATAGGTTCTATGAGCAAGGCTCATCTGGACTTGAAGTAGGACACGTAAGGGAAACACAGAGCCAGACCCTCTTTTCAGTGATGTCTTCCTGAGAGGATATTTAAGCTGCTTTTTAGCATTTTTATCAACTCATAAATTAATGATTTACATGCCACATGTTTAAACATTACATTTCTTATTTTCCTGTTTTTCCATGTCTCTTTGCCTTTAAAAATCTTGTTCATACAGCACAAAACTTTTTCCTTCAGGTCATTTCACAACCACCTCATTTTGCACCTGCATTTCCGAAGTAAGATTTGAAAGCACAATCTATATATGCTAGTGATTGTAAAATTATCATCAATAACTTGTTTCTAGAAAATAAGCTATTTGATTTAACAGCTTTTTTATCCAGTAATGGAAAAGTTATAAAATAGCCAGGGAAAGATTTTAATTTCTCTTCCTGGAATATATAGGAATGGATTAAACTGATTTATGAACTAAATTAGTATATTTGGGTGCAGTTCAAGGCAAATTGTTATACTGACTTTCATGTAAGATTTCCATGTGCTAGTAAACTATTTTTAAGGCTTTTCTCAATTTCTTTTCAAACTGAAATCAACTTCAAGGAGGATATATACAATTCAAATATCACATAATTTAAATAAGAGCCTACCAAAATTTTGTTATCTAGGGTTACAACATTTTGGGGTCTACCAATAGTCTCATTATTCACATATCATTATGCCAATCCCATTTCAAAGGCGATTTAGAAAAATTCCAATAAAGGACTGAAGACTTTATTTACTTTTAAATCTTTTTCTTTGTTTTGTTGTTTTTTTTTTTGTGGTAGGCGGGCCTCTCCCTGTTGTGGCCTCTCCCGTTGCGGAGCACAGGCTCCGGACGCGCAGGCTCAGCGGCCATGGCTCACGGGCCCAGCCACTCCGCGGCATGTGGGATCTTCCCGGACCGGGGCACGAACCCGTGTCCCCTGCATTGGCAGGCGGACTCTCAACCACTGTGCCACCAGGGAAGTCCTTTTTCTTTGTTTTTTAAAAAGACTGATTTTATTTTGTTTTTCCATCCACACGTTTACAATGAAGACAACATCAAAATTATTTTTTATTCCTCATTACTTACCAGGAGAAAATATTTTTCTCTCTGGCCTTTCTTTCTCCATTTGTAAAATGAAGATGGATCCAATGGATCTCTCAAACTTTAGATTTAGAATTTGAAGCTACTAAAATATAATGATTTAAATGAAGAAAATTAGTATTCAGTTGTTTACTACTTCCATCCCCTATATTCTTAACAGCTATAATAATCACCCCATGTAATCACCTTCTTCCAGCCACCAATTATTTCCATTTTCCTTAGCATTCAGACACACTAATTACATTCCTTGAGTAACAAATACACAAGCACAAATCATCTTGGTGGCAAGTTGGATGCTCATTTAAACACTTCTATCACTTCAACTTGGAATTCCATAACATAAAGACAGAGATAATCAAAAAGTTGATTTGGCCAATCAGTTATTTGTGACATATAATTTCTGAAAATAGCTTAGAAAGCAGCAAAACAAATTGAGGGATTATTTTTGTTGTTGTTGCTCCTGTGTATAGGAATTTCTGTTGATGGTGAATTTATGTTTTTAAATAATTGAATTAAAACTAAAGTCCAGGAAAATTGTAAATGTGCAAGTCAAAAAGTTATCATAAATACTCAAGCAGTTATTTTCACCAAAGAACAGTTATGGGTTGAAATTATCTCAGCAGTACATCTTCCGAGTATAAAATATATTTTATAGTATGCATTTTAACAATAAATATTTTCACTACAATTCTAGCACTATACAGGGCAGAAAAACAACCCAAAAAGAGAAGGTGCATGAAAAAGAAGGAAACATCTATTCTCCTGGTAAACAGAAACAATAGAAAAATTTCAATATCAGGTCTAACAAAACTTACAGCCAACAAGAAGCAACTAAGGTATAAGTAGATGAATGAGTGGCCAGGAGTTAATGATGATGATGAAAATGACATGGACTCCCACTCAACAGTAAGCAAAGAGAGAATACAGAACCTTGGGATACATAGGTACAGGGCAAGAGCACAGGAGAGGAAGGACTCAGTATCAAGTAGCACAGTTTGATTCCACTCTCCACTATGAATCCCAGCTCTGTGGTGAAAAATCATAAGTCTAATTTATTCCCAGGGCTTGCTCAAGTATGAAACAGACAGTGAAGGAGTGTGTCTTTAAGGATATAATGCCCAACACCACTTGCCACACTTATTTAAGAAGCAGCAGATGTAAGAAATAAAATTCTATTACATCATAATAAAGACTAACAAAACATGGTAAACACAAAGCATTGCAATTCCACAATCCCGGTCAAATAATTTCAATAAATGTTATGCAAACCTGTTTGGGGCCAAAAGGAACGGGGAGTTTTGACTCTATCAGCCACTCTTCTCTGATAGTCCTTTCCTCCTTTCGAGGCCTTTAAAATATTACAAGTATTAGAATGCTTTTTTGCTGCAGAAAAACAGAAAACCTCAATTAAAACTGAGTTAACTAAAATGAAATGCATTACTGCCCTTAAAAGTAAGCCCAGAAGTTTGGCAGTTTCCAGGCACTATATGCCAGGGCTCTGGCTCTGCTATTCTGCAATTCTCATTGCTCTGCTCTCTCACATGTTGACTTATTCTCAAACCCACAGCAAATACCTCCATGAGGTCAAAAGTTACATTCAAACTCCTAAGCATACAGCATCCTTATATTTCTTAGATTCTTTCTCAGAAGTTGGGATTTTTTTGTTTTAACAAAAGCTACCCAGTACGCTTCTCTTCACATCTTATTTTCCAGACTTGACTTTATCCTTAAAAACAATTCCTAGCAAGAAGAGTAGATTAGATGGATCATTTCAAATAGAAGTTGCGGTAGTTAATCGTAATGACCACTACTAT
>NC_041219.1:8884738-8887923 GCF_002837175.3 Physeter macrocephalus | reverse complement strand
GCCGCTCCGCGGCATGTGGGATCCTCCCAGACCGGGGCGCGAACCCGGTTCCCCTGCATCGGCAGGCGGACGCGCAACCACTGCGCCACCATCCTTATATTTCTTAGATTCTTTCTCAGAAGTTGGGATTTTTTTGTTTCAACAAAAGCTACCCAGTACGCTTCTCTTCACATCTTATTTTCCAGACTTGACTTTATCCTTAAAAACAATTCGTAGCAAGAAGAGTAGATTAGATGGATCATTTCAAATAGAAGTTGCGTAGTTAATCGTAATGACCACTACTATATATACAATGATGTGACCTTAACTGTAAAAGGAAGTTGACTTGAACTCAGCCAGCTGAAAGATCAAGCTTAAATGACAGACTTTGTTGGTTGATGAGCAAAAACAATTGCATGACCCTTTTCTAAAACAACTTTTATCTATGGCATTCTGTTCTATCAGCTTAGAACACTCTTCTACCTGCTCTTTGTAATCCTGGATTCTTATAGTCTGAGTGTAGGCTTGAATTATATCCTCCTCAGAGGAGATCTACATTTATAGGTTTCTCTCCTGCCTCAACACTGTCAAAGCACCTTTTTTATTTCCTTCATAGCACTTACTATACTTTTAAATTATATATTTATTGGCTTACTTTTTTAGTATTTATTTTCCCAAGCAGGTTCCAACTTCTATGGGAGCAGAAACCATGTCCATTTTGTTAATCATTGTGGAATAATGTATACCCTGTGTATAGCACATAGTAGGCACTAACTAGACATGTGTTGAAAGAAAGGATTAAGTGTATATGGATACAAAAAGTCCATAACATGAACCTTTCCATATTCGAGATTTAATATATTACAGAAAGACATTTCAAATAATCAGGTTAGGGTGAATTTTAATGGTATTGGGACAAATAGCCATCACTTGGAGGGAAAACCTTGTCTCATAAAACATATATATATATATATATATATATATAAAATGTAGATTCAATATCTAACCTTTAAAAAATACTTTAAAAGATAAGGACTAGCAGAAAACAAAAGACAGTCTTTCATTCATATATTAGAAAGTGAATAAAAATTTTCTAAGCAAGCCATGAAACCCACAAGTTATAAAAGATTGATAGATTCGATTACATAAAAACCTAAATCATGTATACAGTGAAAAACATAATAAAAAGTGAGGCTATATTTACAGTATTTTTTATCCTAGATTAACTAAGATCTTATCATCTAGGGTATAATATTTTACCCTGCTTCCAAGCAAACAAGTTAGCCCATGTGTTTTATATATATATATATATATATAAAATGTAGATTCAATATCTAACCTTTAAAAAATACTTTAAAAGATAAGGACTAGCAGAAAACAAAAGACAGTCTTTCATTCATATATTAGAAAGTGAATAAAAATTTTCTAAGCAAGCCATGAAACCCACAAGTTATAAAAGATTGATAGATTCGATTACATAAAAACCTAAATCATGTATACAGTGAAAAACATAATAAAAATTGAGGCTATATTTACAGTATTTTTTATCCTAGATTAACTAAGATCTTATCATCTAGGGTATAATATTTTACCCTGCTTCCAAGCAAACAAGTTAGCCCATGTGTTTCATGGATAGTGGGAGAGGACACATAATTCCTGGATGAGAAATGTAAAACAATTTATTACTCACAGAGGCAGCAACAAGCAGTACATCAGAAGCTTGGCTCCGATTCTCCAAGCCCCAATTCCCACAGGTAACATGAGGAAGGCCATAGCCACCTAAACATGCAGTGGATGACATTACAGCAGAGGAAGTCTGAGTTTAGGGAACCCACATTTTTATAAACGGCAGTAAATATGCCTGCCCTTTCCTCCAGAAGAAGACACATTTTTCTCCAGAACTATAAGCAAATCTACCCTTCGCTATGAAGAAAGTCTATTTCTCTCTTCCAGGGCTGTTGACTATACAAATATCCTTGAAATAGTAGTCCAGAACACAGGGCAATCAATGCCTCAACCACAAAAGATGCAGAAATGCAAGAGACCCTCGGAGAATGGCCTCCAATATTTATTTATTCTAAACCAATCCTTCCACTAAACACAAATCCAATTCCTTCTCAGTTATTTGAAGACTTCTTCCTTCTCTCTCCTACATCAATAATTTTTCACTATACTATGTCCCTTTGGCACATAATTGCATTGTTTTTTTTACTCCAGTTTCCATCCCATTTCTCTGCATACCCGTGCAACAAAACTACCCTTTGCATCTCATCCTCTTTCCTCCTTTGTTCTTACATATACGCCAGTAAGGTTTTTATCTCACAGAATTCCACTGAAACTGCCCTTGCAAAGATCACCAATGACTAGGATGATCATTTAATTTATATTCTAAACTATGACACTTAAGAATGAAAGGAACTTTATTATTAATTAAACCAATACAACAGGTACAAACTGGGAGTGTCACAGGCACAATAGGATGAACAGTCACCTTACCAAGATTCTTCATGCAATTAAATCCAATGGCCAATTCAATTTTTATCTTCCTTGACAAATTAGCAGTATCTGACACCATAGATCATAGAGTTTCATCACTTGTTTTTCTGGATGCCACATTCACTGATTGTTCCTTCTTTGTACATTTTACTCGTAACAACAACATTACTATGGAAGCCTAGGCTTCAGTCACTAATCCTATCTCCTTTTCTATTTACTCTCTTTTTCTGTGTGACCTCACCTCACATGACCTCAGTCATGTGGTTTAAAATACTATCTATATGCCATTGATGAATAAATGTATATTTTTAGTATAGATCTCTCTTCTGAATTCAAGTCTACTACATACAACTGCCTACTCAATATCTCTATTTGGATTCTAATAGACTTACCAAACCATGAATTATCTGAATATAAATTCAACCAATGGTGAAAAGCTTGACACAGGAAGTCCAATATATCAAGACATGTGCAGCCTCAGATTGTGATGTATTAGCTATCAATCAAGCTTTGGGAAACTGCAAATCTGATGACTTGCTCTTCTATCTCTCCATTTAATTCACTAACCAAAAAGTGTTAAGCTACTACTCACATAAAAGAGAATAAAATTTTGCCATTTGTAGCAACATGGAGGGACTCGGAGGGTATTATGCTAAGTGAAAAAAGTCAGACAGAAAGACAAATACTGTATGATATCACTTATATGTGGA
>NC_041219.1:8870889-8883174 GCF_002837175.3 Physeter macrocephalus | reverse complement strand
CGGTACGCGGGCCTCTCACTGTTGTGGCCTCTCCCGTTGCGGAGCACAGGCTCCGGACGCGCAGGCTCAGCGGCCATGGCTCACGGGCCCAGCCACTCCGCGGCATGTGGGATCTTCCCGGACCGGGGCACGAACCCGTGTCCCCTGCATTGGCAGGCGGACTCTCAACCACTGTGCCACCAGGGAAGTCCTTTTTCTTTGTTTTTTAAAAAGACTGATTTTATTTTGTTTTTCCATCCACACGTTTACAATGAAGACAACATCAAAATTATTTTTTATTCCTCATTACTTACCAGGAGAAAATATTTTTCTCTCTGGCCTTTCTTTCTCCATTTGTAAAATGAAGATGGATCCAATGGATCTCTCAAACTTTAGATTTAGAATTTGAAGCTACTAAAATATAATGATTTAAATGAAGAAAATTAGTATTCAGTTGTTTACTACTTCCATCCCCTATATTCTTAACAGCTATAATAATCACCCCATGTAATCACCTTCTTCCAGCCACCAATTATTTCCATTTTCCTTAGCATTCAGACACACTAATTACATTCCTTGAGTAACAAATACACAAGCACAAATCATCTTGGTGGCAAGTTGGATGCTCATTTAAACACTTCTATCACTTCAACTTGGAATTCCATAACATAAAGACAGAGATAATCAAAAAGTTGATTTGGCCAATCAGTTATTTGTGACATATAATTTCTGAAAATAGCTTAGAAAGCAGCAAAACAAATTGAGGGATTATTTTTGTTGTTGTTGCTCCTGTGTATAGGAATTTCTGTTGATGGTGAATTTATGTTTTTAAATAATTGAATTAAAACTAAAGTCCAGGAAAATTGTAAATGTGCAAGTCAAAAAGTTATCATAAATACTCAAGCAGTTATTTTCACCAAAGAACAGTTATGGGTTGAAATTATCTCAGCAGTACATCTTCCGAGTATAAAATATATTTTATAGTATGCATTTTAACAATAGATATTTTCACTACAATTCTAGCACTATACAGGGCAGAAAAACAACCCAAAAAGAGAAGGTGCATGAAAAAGAAGGAAACATCTATTCTCCTGGTAAACAGAAACAATAGAAAAATTTCAATATCAGGTCTAACAAAACTTACAGCCAACAAGAAGCAACTAAGGTATAAGTAGATGAATGAGTGGCCAGGAGTTAATGATGATGATGAAAATGACATGGACTCCCACTCAACAGTAAGCAAAGAGAGAATACAGAACCTTGGGATACATAGGTACAGGGCAAGAGCACAGGAGAGGAAGGACTCAGTATCAAGTAGCACAGTTTGATTCCACTCTCCACTATGAATCCCAGCTCTGTGGTGAAAAATCATAAGTCTAATTTATTCCCAGGGCTTGCTCAAGTATGAAACAGACAGTGAAGGAGTGTGTCTTTAAGGATATAATGCCCAACACCACTTGCCACACTTATTTAAGAAGCAGCAGATGTAAGAAATAAAATTCTATTACATCATAATAAAGACTAACAAAACATGGTAAACACAAAGCATTGCAATTCCACAATCCCGGTCAAATAATTTCAATAAATGTTATGCAAACCTGTTTGGGGCCAAAAGGAACGGGGAGTTTTGACTCTATCAGCCACTCTTCTCTGATAGTCCTTTCCTCCTTTCGAGGCCTTTAAAATATTACAAGTATTAGAATGCTTTTTTGCTGCAGAAAAACAGAAAACCTCAATTAAAACTGAGTTAACTAAAATGAAATGCATTACTGCCCTTAAAAGTAAGCCCAGAAGTTTGGCAGTTTCCAGACACTAAATGCCAGGGCTCTGGCTCTGCTATTCTGCAATTCTCATTGCTCTGCTCTCTCACATGTTGACTTATTCTCAAACCCACAGCAAATACCTCCATGAGGTCAAAAGTTACATTCAAACTCCTAAGCATACAGCATCCTTATATTTCTTAGATTCTTTCTCAGAAGTTGGGATTTTTTTGTTTTAACAAAAGCTACCCAGTACGCTTCTCTTCACATCTTATTTTCCAGACTTGACTTTATCCTTAAAAACAATTCGTAGCAAGAAGAGTAGATTAGATGGATCATTTCAAATAGAAGTTGCGTAGTTAATCGTAATGACCACTACTATATATACAATGATGTGACTTTAACTGTAAAAGGAAGTTGACTTGAACCCAGCCAGCTGAAAGATCAAGCTTAAATGACAGACTTTGTTGGTTGATGAGCAAAAACAATTGCATGACCCTTTTCTAAAACAACTTTTATCTATGGCATTCTGTTCTATCAGCTTAGAACACTCTTCTACCTGCTCTTTGTAATCCTGGATTCTTATAGTCTGAGTGTAGGCTTGAATTATATCCTCCTCAGAGGAGATCTACATTTATAGGTTTCTCTCCTGCCTCAACACTGTCAAAGCACCTTTTTTATTTCCTTCATAGCACTTACTATACTTTTAAATTATATATTTATTGGCTTACTTTTTTAGTATTTATTTTCCCAAGCAGGTTCCACCTTCTTTGGGAGCAGAAACCATGTCCATTTTGTTAATCATTGTGGAATAATGTATACCCTGTGTATAGCACATAGTAGGCACTAACTAGACATGTGTTGAAAGAAAGGATTAAGTGTATATGGATACAAAAAGTCCATAACATGAACCTTTCCATATTCGAGATTTAATATATTACAGAAAGACATTTCAAATAATCAGGTTAGGGTGAATTTTAATGGTATTGGGACAAATAGCCATCACTTGGAGGGAAAACCTTGTCTCATAAAACATATATATATATAATGTAGATTCAATATCTAACCTTTAAAAAATACTTTAAAAGATAAGGACTAGCAGAAAACAAAAGACAGTCTTTCATTCATATATTAGAAAGTGAATAAAAATTTTCTAAGCAAGCCATGAAACCCACAAGTTATAAAAGATTGATAGATTCGATTACATAAAAACCTAAATCATGTATACAGTGAAAAACATAATAAAAATTGAGGCTATATTTACAGTATTTTTTATCCTAGATTAACTAAGATCTTATCATCAAGGGTATAATATTTTACCCTGCTTCCAAGCAAACAAGTTAGCCCATGTGTTTCATGGATAGTGGGAGAGGACACATAATTCCTGGATGAGAAATGTAAAACAATTTATTACTCACAGAGGCAGCAACAAGCAGTACATCAGAAGCTTGGCTCCGATTCTCCAAGCCCCAATTCCCACAGGTAACATGAGGAAGGCCATAGCCACCTAAACATGCAGTGGATGACATTACAGCAGAGGAAGTCTGAGTTTAGGGAACCCACATTTTTATAAACGGCAGTAAATATGCCTGCCCTTTCCTCCAGAAGAAGACACATTTTTCTCCAGAACTATAAGCAAATCTACCCTTTGCTATGAAGAAAGTCTATTTCTCTCTTCCAAGGCTGTTGACTATATAAATATCTTTGAAATAGTAGTCCAGAACACAGGGCAATCAATGCCTCAACCACAAAAGATGCAGAAATGCAAGAGACCCTCGGAGAATGGCCTCCAATATTTATTTATTCTAAACCAATCCTTCCACTAAACACAAATCCAATTCCTTCTCAGTTATTTGAAGACTTCTTCCTTCTCTCTCCTACATCAATAATTTTTCACTATACTATGTCCCTTTGGCACATAATTGCATTGTTTTTTTTACTCCAGTTTCCATCCCATTTCTCTGCATACCCGTGCAACAAAACTACCCTTTGCATCTCATCCTCTTTCCTCCTTTGTTCTTACATATACGCCAGTAAGGTTTTTATCTCACAGAATTCCACTGAAACTGCCCTTGCAAAGATCACCAATGACTAGGATGATCATTTAATTTATATTCTAAACTATGACACTTAAGAATGAAAGGAACTTTATTATTAATTAAACCAATACAACAGGTACAAACTGGGAGTGTCACAGGCACAATAGGATGAACAGTCACCTTACCAAGATTCTTCATGCAATTAAATCCAATGGCCAATTCAATTTTTATCTTCCTTGACAAATTAGCAGTATCTGACACCATAGATCATAGAGTTTCATCACTTGTTTTTCTGGATGCCACATTCACTGATTGTTCCTTCTTTGTACATTTTACTCGTAACAACAACATTACTATGGAAGCCTAGGCTTCAGTCACTAATCCTATCTCCTTTTCTATTTACTCTCTTTTTCTGTGTGACCTCACCTCACATGACCTCAGTCATGTGGTTTAAAATACTATCTATATGCCATTGATGAATAAATGTATATTTTTAGTATAGATCTCTCTTCTGAATTCAAGTCTACTACATACAACTGCCTACTCAATATCTCTATTTGGATTCTAATAGACTTACCAAACCATGAATTATCTGAATATAAATTCAACCAATGGTGAAAAGCTTGACACAGGAAGTCCAATATATCAAGACATGTGCAGCCTCAGATTGTGATGTATTAGCTATCAATCAAGCTTTGGGAAACTGCAAATCTGATGACTTGCTCTTCTATCTCTCCATTTAATTCACTAACCAAAAAGTGTTAAGCTACTACTCACATAAAAGAGAATAAAATTTTGCCATTTGTAGCAACATGGAGGGACTCGGAGGGTATTATGCTAAGTGAAAAAAGTCAGACAGAAAGACAAATACTGTATGATATCACTTATATGTGGATTCTAAACAATACAACAAACTAGAGAAGATAACAAAAAAAAAGAAACAGACTCACAGATATAGAGAACAAACTAGTGGTTACCAGTTGTAGGGTGGGGGGTGCGGATATAGGGGTTGGGGAGTGGGAGATACAAATTACTGGGTGTAAGATAAACTACAAGGATGTATTGTACAATATGGGGAATATAGCCAATATTTTGTAATAACTGTAAATAGAGTGTAACCTTTAAAGATTATATTAAAAAATCAACTTAAAAAAATTCTTTGAATGTTAAGCTATATAGGACCATAAGAAGTGAGTGAAAAGAGAATGGAATTTAGAGTTCTAAAGAGAGCTCCAAATCCTACCTCCTTTTCCTATTTCCAAACTGTGGGATATTACCACATAGCTTGGAGAGTTGCTATGATATGTGCATAAGTAATGATTGCATTACACTGGGAATAGCAGAAAACTTGACCAAAAAAAGAAAAAGACTTAAATACGATTAAAAATTTTATATAACAAAAATGCTGGCAGTGGAAAGTTCAAGGCTCTCTATCTTCAAATCTATTCAATACTGCCATTAGCCAGTCAGTATTTTACTGTTTTATTAGGAGAAAGGAGACTTGGGTCCAAAACTTTGCTCAAACCTAATATTGCAACAAAAGAATTCCAAGTGGAAGAAATTGCCTGATGCAAGGGATAGCAGATAATAATGAGAATGCCAGAGTGAATGATAGGGCATCAACCTAGACCAAAAGGGGGCACTAGGAGTTGCCAACCATTTACATGGTTCAAGATGTGACAGTAAAAGAGCTAAGAGTTTTAGTCAATTCCTCTGTTTCTCTGCTTTGCACTAATTCTATCTATCTACAGTTCTGCTCACCACGTGCTCACTAGGAGACAAATATCTGACAGTAAAATCTTAAAAAAACCTTTTAAGCATGTGAGCTTCTTGCAGTTAGATGATATTTAAAAATGTAACACATTTTCATTGTGGAAAACACTCTTTCTTCAACTTTTAACTGAGAGTTTATGTCTCCCTCAGCTTAAACTTGTAGCTCTTGTCCTTGTTATCTTTCAGCACAGCTTGGTCAATCAGAAAGGCTCCCACTCTCTGCACAAAATTATACAACCATGGTAACTGCCCTTTGAAAAGGAAATATTGCCAAAGGCGGAGGCAGCCAACTCACTCAGGTTCAACTAGTCCAGCAGTGTTAAGCAGCTGCAAAGAATATCGGAAGGCTGATGGCTGTGGCTTAGGGCATTTTGAGAAATTAATTTGAGAAACTTTCACTTTCTTCATGAACCCCTCTAGTTGAATACCACTTTTCATAGCATGGAGCTCCTGCCTGTGGAATTCACTATGGCAGGGGGTCAGCACGTCCAATATATAACTGGATTTCAAAACAAGCTGACTATATGCTTTGAACAAAAATAGCACCACTACCTGTTTGCCAGGACAGGGGAAATGCATCATGAGCTATGGGGTTAAAACACAGTCTCAGTAGGTGCCAGGTTAAGTTGTTCTTTTCTTAATCTATGGTGCGTTACAGTGAAAACACCACTAAAAGACTTTACTTCAACCTGAAGTACTAGTTTTAAATTATTTCAATATGTAGACATTGAGTATAACACATCATTATTTGTTCACTCTAAATGAAAACAACTTAAAGAAAAAATTGTCATTTTAGATTTCTTATAGAGTTCCTGTCAAATATATTTTAAATGACATCTTAATGTGTAGGCCTAAATTTCTTTCTTACTACTTTTTTTGCCATAAATGAAACTCACCTCATTACTTATAGCATTTGAGAAACAGTATTAGGTGTTTAACTCATTTTATATAACACTTGTCCTAAGAAGTTGTGCATAAAATAATTGAAAAGGAAACTATGGTTTAAAGAAATCAACCATAGATTATACTTACATAAATAGAATGTTAGTTCATCTATGAGATAGATTAAAACAGAAAGTATAAATACTACCATTGGGAGGTAATATCTGAAATGATTTGTTTAATTCTGGAAAAAAGATTTTAAGAAATATATCAAAATCAATAGTGCTAAGGAGAGTGAGGGATGTGTAAACTGGATAAAATAATAATACCTTAAAATATTAATCTACTTTTCTTTTCCACACCTCTATACTTCCTGATAATTTGCCTTTCCCATATTTTGACAAAATCATCTATGTTTCTTTGACTTTAAATTGATATTATTACAGTAAAATTACAAAGAAGTATAAAACATTAATACTTATTTTATGACTTCCAAAATAGGATTTTCAAGCCCTTAGCAGAAACAATAGTTTTGAAAGCCAAAGCTTTATTTAAAAATATTATTATATTTCAAACATGCATAAGGTATGAAGAATAATAAAACAATATGTATTCATCATTCAGCTTAATAATTTAAATGTTATGAATATAATTTTTGGCTCCTTTTGAGATCTCTCCAACCAATTACATTCTCTTTCCTCTCCTCTATCCTGAATTTAGCTGCTGATCATTCCAATGGTATTTTTTGATTAGGAATATATTCATAGAGTTTATAACTAAAAATATAAATAGCATACACTTAAAGTTTACTCCTATACCTGCCTTCATTTGTATGTCTCCTCCTATTTACTCACTCTGTTTCAGGAAACACTATTTTAGTTTTTTATGTGGCTTTCCAGAGTTTCATTACATCATACATTCCTTTATACATTTTCTACATGTGTATGTTTCTCTACACAAAATGGAGTACCGTTCTAAATGTTTTTTAAACTTTATTAATTATTTTTATACAATTTCCTTTTCATTTTCAAAATTATATTGTGAGATCCATACACATTTCTATTATTAAATCTGATTCATTCATTTTCATTGCTATATAGTACCCCAGTATCTAAATATGCCACATTTTAAAATTTATTGTACCATGGACATTAAGCTGGCCTGAAGTTTTGTTGCTGTTATTGTTGTTTGTTTGCTTTCTTGTTTGTGTGTTTGGTCATGAACAATGCTGCTAAGAGATTATTTTACAGATCTCTTTGTGTACAAATTTGACCAAGTCTTTATGAGAAGACTATCTGAGAGAGAAATTGCTGGGCTGTAGGGTCAACCCATTTTTTCCTTCACTAGGTGTTGCCAAATTGCTCTCTAAAGTGGTTTTGCCAATTTATACTCCCACCAGAAGTAGGGAGCATTTTTTACTTCACATTTTCAGCGACACTTGCTATTGGTCAACTTTTAAATTTGTGACAATCTAGTTGCTATACCATGATATTGATATTTATTTTTGTGTTTCCCCATTAATACTATGATGTGACAGACTTGCCTGCTGGGCAGCCACTATTTTAGATTTACTTTATCACATTCTACTTTCCCATGCCCTGTGAATTTTATTTACTTTTTGAGCCCAGTTCTTCATTTTAAAAGATATTTGTTACCTGAAACCCACCATTTTGGCATTTTTGGTGAATGAAAGTCAAGGAAGCTGGGGATGAGGAACTGGACCTAGACAGATTATATGCACAGATGCAGAGTCAGCATCAAGAGATGGTCCAAACTATGGGTAAACACCCAGAAATTCAGGATGGATTCTTTACCCACAGTGGTTAGTAGTAAGGGTGGTCTCTAAAAGAGAGCTCCAGCATCTGTACTTGAGGGCAATTGGAGAGCAGTCACATGTACCACTGTTACACATGTTATAAAAGGAATTATTAGAAGACCTAATGATGGAAAGTCTAAGGAAGATGAGAGGACAGGTGAGCCTTGTTCTCAACATTTAAACGGCTATTCTATAAAGATTAACATTTCTCTGCAAGGCAGGCATATTTGTTCAAAATAATAGGGAGACCCCAAGATTTTAAAACATGGAAATGGGACTTTTAAAGGGGTAGTGAATTCTCCCAAACCAATAATTTTAAAGTAGTGACTGTAAGGGTATCTGCATTTGGTTTCTGTCTCCCCTAAGCCCTAGTCCAGCATTTTACAAATACTATGTACTGAGTAAATATTCATTATTTCAGCCACGGAATGAACTTATTGACCTCTAAGTCCCTTCTGATCCATCAGAAACTTGTAAATATTTCTGGAGTATTAGTTTTGTATTCACAACCATAGAGCAAGTGCCTTAAGGGAAAACAGAGTATTTTAGACTTTTATACAAGACTGCTAGAAAGTTTCTATAGATATTCTAGAATAATGGACACTAATTTTCCCCACATTTCATCAGGAGGTGTTTGACCAACTAGACAGGGACAGGTGAGGAGGTGGGTGAAATACTGGTAGTACCTACCTAAATACCTAGAGTCTAGTAGGAAACTGAAGAACATAGTATAAAAATTTTCTTTATAGATTATCTTATAAATTTTCTTGGAAAAAATTCCAAAATAATCAAAGCTGCTTCATTACAAAATTCCATTGGAGGAGATATCTTTAACATTGTTACTCACATGGACAAGAGTCCTTTTCCTCATATTTCATTTCACTTTTTTCTTTCTTTCTCTAGATCCTTGTAACATATTTGAGAGTCTTGAGATTTTCTTTGTGCTACCAAATAAGTGTGACTAGATAATCCAAACAAGGTGTGTCTTATGTTTCTGTTGTTGTCATTGTTAGTTTATGTATAAAGCAAACAAGAAACCCACTTGTTTTAACCTGGAATTCTTCTACATACATATAGTCAGAATATATTTTAAATGGTTTTGGAGATAATGTTTAGAAGGAAGGAGTTTGGTTTAACACATATTTCAGGTGATGTTTTTGGTTTTTTTATTGAACAACCATAAGATAAATAGAAAGATAGATGTAAAGTTTCAAACTATAGGTAGAAATAAGCATCTAATTTTAAATATTAATGTCCTAATATAACAGAATATGTATATAAATATGAATTGTCAAAGTACTTATTTTATATTACTCTGTCTTATTTTCAATGTTTAATAATATACAAAATTAACTTCAAAAATGATAGGTCTGATAGGAAGCAGAAATAGTTAAGTGCTAGGGCTTAAGTCCTCTACCCATATTTCTCTGTAAAACTTGTCCAGCAAAACTCAGAGAGTATATCAAAGAAATGGTGAGTAGATCCTGCTGAAAAGTTCCTCAGGCATATCATTCAAAATTAGAGGGCTTCCCTGGTGGCGCAGTGGTTGAGAGTCCGCCTGCCGATGCAGGGGACACGGGTTCGTGCCCCGGTCCGGGAAGATCCCACATGCCGCGGAGCAGCTGGGCCCGTGAGCCATGGCCGCTGAGCCTGCGCGTCCGGAGCCTGTGCTCCGCAACGGGAGAGGCCACAACAGTGAGAGGCCCGCGTACCGCAAAAAAAAACAAAACAAAATTAGACATGCCTTTTCTCTCATACTATTATTCTTGTCCAGAACTTGAAGTAGGCAGTTTTCAGAACTGCTGCTTCTTCCAAATTGTAATAAATAAATGACATCCTTATTCATGAGAATCTGTTCTAATTTAGAAGCCTCATCTTTGCATGTACCTTTACCATGAAAACCTCAGGGGAAAGTAATTAAATTTAATAGCCTCTATGTGTTCTAAACAAAGATGTACAATAGATACAATGATGATGATCAAATTCAAGTATTTACAGAAATCAGTAATTTGGAAATTCAAATATAATCTCATATTTGTGGTGCTCTATTCTGGAACTATGGAAATATTTTAATTGTCATTAGAATGATATTTTTCCCTGTTTTGGAATTTTAATAAGTAATTATTGATATTTATTCTCGCTTATCTTTCTCTCAGCCCATGGAGTAAGGTACTGCTGTGTTGAATACATATTTCCCAAAGTCATCTTTCTAAACTGAAAACTGATTTGATTCTTTGCTTCAATAAGGAACAAAAGGGTACTGAACCGGCTAACCAAGACACATGAAACAATGAGAATGTGGACCTAGTGGGGAGTAGATGCTCGTAAATAAGGCACCAATATTGCAGATACAAAAATCTGAAGTGTTTTTAAGTTTTCAATGTTTACCATCAGTATAGAATTTGAACATAGAAAAGAATAGACTATGGCATTTAAACATAAGTAAACAAATCTGAACCACACGAAACAGATAAATGCAAACTGAAGCTACAATAATATTCCATTTTTTCACTTGTCATTTGTCAAAGATCAAAAATTGTAAAATGTATTTTTTTTGTAATTAATTAACTTTTTATTGAGGTATAATTGATGTGCAACTTTCTGTTAGTTTCAGGTGTACAACAAAATGATATGATATTTGTATATATTGAGAAACGATCACCACAGTAAGTCTAGTTAACATCCTCATATAGTTACATAATTTTTTCCTTGCCATGAGAACCTTTAAGATCTACTCTCTTAGCAACTTTCAAATATACAGTACATTATTATTAACTATATTCAGCATGCTGTGCATTACATCCCCAAGACTTATTTTGAAACTGGAAGTTTGTACCTTTTGATTCCCTTCCCTCAATTCACTCACCGCCCCCCCCACCTCTGGTGACCACCAATCTGTTTTCCTGTTCTCTACACTTATAAGCTTATTGTTTTCCTTTTTTTTTTTAGATTCCACATATAAGGGATATCATAGGGAACTCTTTCTCCTAACTAGGATTTGAGTTTCAGGAAACCTGAACGAGAGCCACTCTTGTTTCAAAACCAGGGGGTAAGAGGAGTTGTTAAAGATATAAAGATGGTCAGACAACTCTGAAGGTAACCACATGCAATGTCTTATTTGATCCCATTACATCTTTAATAAACCTAAGACAAAATGTAACTTAATGTCACAGATATAAACTGAAAGGTGTTCTTTAAGAAACTAAAACCTCAGTCTTTCAACTGAACCCATCAAATAAAAATACTGCAATCAGGGGCTTCCCTGGTGGCGCAGTGGTTGCGCGTCCGCCTGCCGATGCAGGGGAGCCGGGTTCGCGCCCCAGTCTGGGAGGATCCCGCATGCCGCAGAGCGGCTGGGCCCGTGAGCCATGGCCGCTGGGCCTGCGCGTCCGGAGCCTGTGCTCCGCAACGGGAGAGGCCGCAGCAGAGGGAGGCCCGCATACCACAAAAAAAAAAAAAAAAAAATACTGCAATCAATAGCACACTAAAAGTATGTTACACTAGCTCCGCATTATGAGAGACAGTAAACCATCAGAACAAGTCCACAAAATTATTAAGTATATTGGTTACAGTGTTTTGGAAACTGTTTTCAAGTGGGTTATTATATGTAGTTCCAACATACGTTAATAAATGGCAGGTTAACTCAGAAATGTATTAAACAAAAGATTATACACACACGTAATATTTACAGTACGTAAAACTGCCTGATTTGTGTTTGTAATAAGCATGTGAATTTATTAAAGGGCCAAGAAAAAAAGTTAACATTAAATATTCAGAACAAGGAGTAGTTTTATCCAAGGTAATATTTCATTGGCAGATGGAAGTGAATATGCAAAACTGTTCCAGTTAAGCAAATGTTCCAGATAAATTTTCAAGATAAAACATCGTTGCAGTCCTATGCAATTTGCACTATTTTTTTTAACATCTTTATTGGAGTATAACTGTTTTACAATAGTGTGTTAGTTTCTCCTTTACAACAAAGTGAATCAGTTATACATATACATATGTTCCCATATCTCTTCCCTCTTGGGTCTCC
>NC_041219.1:8858942-8865237 GCF_002837175.3 Physeter macrocephalus | reverse complement strand
TCCCTATTCTTTGTCTCTGTTTATTCTTTTTTCTTTTGCCTACCCAGGTACGTGGGGGGTTTCTTGCCTTTTGTGAGGTCTGAGGCCTTCTGCCAGCGTTCGGTGGGTGTTCTATAGGATAAGTTCCACGTGTAGCTGTATTTCTGATGTATCTGTGAGGAAGAAGGTGATCTCCGTGTCTTACTCTTCCGCCATCTTGCCTGCTAAACTCTGTAAAATGTATTTTGACACATTTTTTAAATAGGCTCTCTCACACATTGTTTGTGAAAACAGAAATTGGTTAAGCCTCTTTGGATGGTAATTCTAGCCATTTGTTAAATTATTAATCCATATAGCTTCTGACCAGAAATTAAACTTTTAGCAATCATTTTGTAGATGTGTTTAAAGATGTATGAACAATTATATTCATTTCAGTACTGCTTGTAATGGCAAAAAAAAATAAAAAAGGAAACAACCTCAAGTATCTATCACTAGGAACTCATTAAGTCAATTATGGAATACTACCCAACTGTTAAAAGTTGTATGTACTAATACGGAATGAACAATAAGATATAATGTTGAGTGATTAAAGAAACGAACAGAACAGTGAAAGCCTACCATGAGCCAAATATTCAAACACAAATATATAAAGATATGCAAGATATTTCAGAAACTGGGAAAAAAAAGCAACACTTGCTCTGGGGAAAGTAGTTGGTTTGGGGGAAAAGGTAGGAAGGAATCTTCAGTATAGCTGAACATTTATAATTTGTATGCATTGCCTATTCAAAAATGATCAAAAAACAGTAATTTGGGAAACTATTCAACTGTAATATAAGAATTATGGACACGATTATTCAATTATTACTTTCTATAAGAAACAATTATTGCTATCATGAGACTGAAATTTATATTTAAGATAGATTTTTATTATGTCAAGAAATCTATGATATTAATTAGGCTAAATAATTGTAAAATGTGGTTCTTACTATATTTTATCCCTATCCCTGTCTTTTATAAGGATGCTAATATTTGATTTTAGATAATGATGCTTCTCCTGAAATCAATCTCGTGTCGTTAATTATTCAAATATCCAGCCTTCCTTGCTGAAATCATTCTAATTATTCCCAATGCTCAACAGTATCAGTAAAAGTTACATTTGATTTCAAAATAATTTAAATTGAGTCCTTAGTACTCCCACAAGCATTTAGCTATTTTTATATTTCACCTCTTGAGATTAAAAAAATAAAAGTAAAAAGATTGAATGTAGCCAATATCATTGTTTTAACTGAAATGATTCTGTGTTTTTATCTCTAATACAATACCATAGAAGGTAGATTCAAATGAGCTTCCTCTCTTTTCTGATTTGTAAATCCCACCTCTCATATTAACTCCTCATTTACACTTTTAAAAATTTTATGATGCTCATATTCTTTTATATCTGTTAGGTTAATCAGCGGACAAGATTTTATGTACATTTTCTAGTGCATTGCCCTTGAGAAATGAAGATTATTATTCATCCTGAATAAATAAATACCATGTAAGTTTGTAATGGTAGATTTTAAACCACATAGCTGCCACCTAACATAATCTCTTGTCTGCTAGATTATGCTATCTATTTTCCACAATAGATTTTACACATATCTGTGCAAAATAATATTATGTATTATTGAAAATATCATGTGGCTTTTGGCAAACTAAAAACCCATTATAGTGTCTATTAAATTATTTAACAAATAATTTCAAGACTATGATTCTTCTATTTAACATTGATTTGGATGGGAGGCAAGGACACAAGCCAACGTGAAAAATAAGAATTAGAAACAGGGAAAATACATACAATCCTTTCATTAGTGAGTCTTGAAATTTTGATTTAGGTTAGATAAATTAAATTACTTTGGCCTGAGCTGCCTTTCCCCCACCGCAGCAATATTATTCTCCAGAGTCTATTTTCTACAGCTGTATATATGATTTACAGTGTTGGCATTCAAAGACTCTATATACCATTTCTCCCTTCTGTACCATATACAGTGGAGAAACAAGGCACAATAAGGAAAAAGAATATGTCCAGCTTAAATATGAATCTTCATTGAAATTTCTATTTGTGACGGTTCTAAAATTCTTTACCATAAATTTTCTGATATAAGCAAGCTTTAAAAAAATTTTTATTAGAGTTTCTCTTAGCCAGAAAATAAATTCTTTTCTGTGACCTTTGAAAAGTAATATGAATGCTTTATTTCTCATGCTACTGTTATGAAGCAGCAATCTTGAAATGCAAAACCCAGTCATTAGTCACACCCTAGATTAAGGTGACTGTATTTTCACTGTACCCCCAAAAGAGCTCTTTGATAACTGGGACATTGTCCCCATAATACACTGCCTCCTTTAATTTCATTAACTAGTTTGTCAGTTCTGAGCCTGAGCTACAGGGAATTTTAAGGAAGGACTGAGGAGTACAACGAACTCAGATACTGGCAGTAATTTTGTGAAACCAGTAGTTATATTCAAAACACATAGATTCTCTACCCTGTGTTCTATTAGAACACAGCAAGATTAGCATCTAAAGTAAGCCTCCTTTTAGCCATATAGAAACATTGTCTTACATCAAACACTTCAAAAGGTTGACACGTCAAAACTAAAGTTTGAATAAGTCAGTGTTTTCTTTTGTCCATTCAGAATTGGGGGAAACTCAACCACTTATATCACTTTTTTACCCAGAATCTTACTATGAGAAGCTCGCTAATGACCCTAGAAGCCAGCATGCTTTGACCATGCAGATGGACATGCTTGTGACTGAGAAAAGTTGCTGACATGATGAAAGTCTGACCCCTTTTGAAACAGGTGAGCCCTGCAGTAAAACTGAAAAATATTTTCAAATTTCTCAAAAACAATATTACTGGCCACATTGCCATAATGCTTATTTCCTAAATCCAGCAAATATAATTGTTGACCTATTTATCTTCTTGAGTGGGCTCTTTTGGCAGAAAAGAATGTGATTCGTTGTCTTTCTAGCTGAAGGTGATCACTGGTAATTCAAGAACTTCTATATAGGAAATGGTTATGGAAAAGAGGCTAGTGGATACAGGTTGAAGTTGTCTCACATAACACACAAATGATATTCATTTTGATTGTATTCTCATTCATGGGCAAAGGTAATAGAAAATGTGGGGAGGTTCCTAAACCTCTGACCACTCTTCTCCCAAGTTGCTGCTTGCTCTAACCACAAATTAAAATGCTAAAATGCTTTGGAAAAAATCACAACCCAACCAGAATACAGAACTATAGAAAATGCAATTCCTGGCTGCTAATCTAGACTACCGACACACTGACAGCAAATCTCTTCTCTTCCAAGAAATATTTGCAACCAGGAAAGTTTTTGCAAGCCCATTGTCAGGTTTTATACAAAGTTTAATGACAAATTTTCCAGTGTGGATTACATTTTAGATGTATCACTAATTTAATGAAGGGCCTCCAAAATACCACATTTCATCAAGTTATTCTGGCTGGTGTAACAATTTTGTGGCGGGGGGAGCGTGGAGAGAGAGAGATGATAGATAAAATAGTTAATGTTATGCTTAAAATACCAATTCCATATTTTAGGTAAAATGCCTTAGTAGCTCAACATCACTAATTTAATTCAAGTTATAAATGTGAAAAAGAAAGCAATTTCCTGACAAATCCTTCAGATTATCTTGAGGACCAACAAGAAATTTTTGCTTCTCATCACTCATTTGAGATAGGTTTAAGCTTATTTTTAATATTAGGTCTAGTTCCTTAGGAAATGGACCTTGAGATGGATATTTGCATGGAAGTAGTTTCTTGGAAAGAAACATAATTGCTTCATAACAGTGTCTGCAAGGGAGAGAAGAAAACAGGATTGGCCGGAGGAGAAATTGTGATGCAGCTGCAACAGAGCCTCAGCCAATTCCTAAGAGAGCTCCAAGGGAATAGCCCTTCAGAGTCCCAAGTTGAAGCAAAAAGGTACCAAAGTCCAGCCTCTCACAAGGACAAGTCCATGGATGTGACGCCCCCAGGGAAGGGAAAGGACAAGGCATTTTACTTTGGTCTAAGGCCATGACTGGAAAGGAACTCAGCTCAAAGTCCTCGCCAGGCAACACTTCCAGCAGCCAAACAACTGTCTTAGTCTAAAGGGGCATCTACATTTTTCTTCCATATAAATCTTAAATCATTCAACTTTTGATAATGAGAACCCATTGAACCCTAGTTTCTAATATCGGCAATGCAGTAATGTTATTTAGGGCTAATATACTGAGAATATTATTGACTCTACGAAGATAGCACATTTTAAATATTTGCTAAGGTTTGTGTGTGCTTATTATTGACAGAATGGACTGTTTACCATCATTAATTTCTTATTAGAGATCTTTAAAGCGTAGATTTTTTACACAACACACAGTTGCAAATAGAATTTATGTCAGTGAGACTGTCACAGATGAAAAGAAAGGACTTTGCTTTTGTAGTTCTACTTTTCAATCAATATTTGTTTAAGGCTTGGTTGAAAGGGGTTCCATGAACAGGTTGCAAGCTTTTGTGCTGACATAAATTCTGTCTATTTGCAACTCTGTACTTGCCAAGTCTACACCATCTCTCAGCAGGATTCTTAGCATAGCCCACCAGCAGGCTCCTGAGCGTCGCATCTTCATCTCTTGAAATCAGTTCTCTACATAGGAGCCAGTAAAAACTGGTTAAAATGCAAATGAGACTATCTCATTCCCCTGCTTACACCTCTTCCACGGCTCCCCATTGCACTCTGAATATATTCCAAGACCTTGCCATGGTCTAAAAGGTGTTTCATGATCTGGCTCTTACCTCCTTCTTTCAAATCCCCTCATAACATCAAGCACTGAGCTATTATAGCTAAGATGAATAACACTGGCCTCAGTTCTGTTCGTATAAGATAACAAGGTCTTCTGACTCAAGGTGTTTGCATTCTGTGTTATCTGTACCTGGAATATGCTTCTCTCTGAGTCTTGGCAGTTGATGTGCTCTCATTCTTTAATTAGGCTGTCCAAAGATACCTACATATTGCCCTCCCTTCCTTCCTGAGCTTCTACTGACCTCCATGTATTTGCCTGCACCTTCCCCAACCTAACCAACAACTTTCCATAACCTTATCATCACAACTATCCATAGCTATCTTGTTTGTAATTTGATAACATGTTTATTTTCTATCACTCCCATAAGAATGCAAATTGAATGCTTTATTACTTCCAGTTTTAATAATGTATCTGATCTCTTCCCAATATTTAATTGATATAGCATGTAGAGAAAAAGTATGTGAAATGAAATTTGATAGTTAGCCAAGGACTAGACTAGGTCGTGTATTAGGTCGTGTTAAGATTCTGGAGCAATGCAAACCATTGTCAGGATCTTAGGAGTCTAGAGGTAGAAAGAAGACATAAACATTTCTCTCCGTTTGATGCAATTACTCTGTTCACAAGACATGCATGTTATTGTATTCATATATTTATTTAAAAGGTGAGTATTAAATTGTCTGTGTTCTTACTGCTGATCAATACTAACATCACCTAGGTTTCTGAAACATTTATGTTGGGCCATTTTACACAAAAACTTTTCCATGTGTAAAATATTAATATAAAAATTTATCTTGATTCCAATAAAACTCATATTACCATACTATTTAAAACGGCACCTCTCCAGACCCTCCCCAAACTTGTGTCCCTTTAATTTTCTTCCAGGTACTTGCCTTGGACATATCTATGTATTTATTTACTTCTTAGTTGTGTGACTATATCAGGACAAGACTGTCTTTTATTCTCCTCTATCTCTATTCCTAGAATAAGACTTGACAAATAGGAAGTTCTCCTCAAATGTATGTCAAACTAATGAATGGATGAATCCATTAGTCTAGGAAATTCACATATATGGAAGCTGCTACTTCCCAATGAAGCTGAATAAATGAGATCTCTTAGTCACTATAGTCCTTTCATCCTGAAAAGGTCATAGAATTAATCTTTTCTTTAATTCTCTGTTTTTATGTATGCAAAATGACTGCCTAATCCAAGGGGTTCATCATTTACTCGCAAATAATAAACACTTTTACAGTCTGTTCTATGGCCATGTAAATAATGAATATCTAATTGCTAACAGTTGTATTGATATTTATTATTTGCTACATTTCGTCTTGATAGTTTAGTTATCACATTTAAGTGAGTTTTACTTTTTTTTTTTTTTTGCGGTACGCGGGCCTCTCACTGTGGTGGCCTCTCCCGTTGCGGAGCACAGGCTCCGGACGCGCAGGCTCAGCGGCCATGGCTCACGGGCCCAGCCGCTCCGC
>NC_041219.1:8846196-8858857 GCF_002837175.3 Physeter macrocephalus | reverse complement strand
GCACGAACCCGCGTCCCCTGCATCGGCAGGCAGACTCTCAACCACTGCGCCACCAGGGAAGCCCGAGTTTTACTTTTTAATGGAAGCTTATATACTGTTTTAAAGAAAGAAAGAAAGAAATTATATGTATATAAGAAAGAGAGAGAGAGAAAAATTTTTGTCTTTTTCATTCATTACCCTATTCCCAGTGCCTAGAATAATACCTAGTAGACATGGCAGTCACTCAATAAGTATTTGCTGAATTAATATATTAACATTATATACATTTAGCCAATTTGAATGAAGACTCTTCTCTGGGGGAGATATCCACTTTCATACCTATTCTTAGCTAGATTTTATTTTTACCATCGATTTTTACTCATATTCTTTTACCAAGGACATCAGAGAAGAAAGAGCACTAGATTCTGTCAGTATCATCATATTTCTGGTTCAAGCCCTTCTTTATGTGACTGTGTGGAAATCCTTTAAGTTATCTGAGATTCCAATTCCTCAATTATCAAAATAATAAAAGCAGTTTTTGACTTTCTAAAGTTCCCTTTCAAATCTAAAATTATATGTTTTCTTCAACCCTCACCACTAAAGTCCATTTCAATATACATCTATTTTTAAAGACAATTTGTAGACCAGTAGACACTTTTACCTCTTTTCAAGTATTTTCACTGAGAAAGCCTCCCAATTATTCAAAGCCCTTTTCTTTAATTCCCCTTTCTTACTCACCTGTAGTCAGGACTATATGGCATCTCCCTAATTACATAATTAAGGGATTATAACTATACTAAAGTTATTAATTTTAAGAATTAGTAACCATCTGGGAGGAATAGATGACTCGACTTACAACTGAAGAGCCTTATGCATTTGGATGCTGCTGAATAAAACAAAAATCAGGTAAAACCACTGAAGCCAGATTCTGTTCTATACTGAAGAGCTCACCCCTGAAACTGCTTTGAAGGCCAGTTATACCTGGATATTGCTTTGGGTAGTATAGCTTATATCTAATATTAGAAGGGAGTTCTGAATCAATTAATGCTCTCTCTTAGCCAGTTGGATTGGTTACATTACTTAGCCACATTTTATTCGATATAGCGTTACCAACACCTTTGCAAGTGAGGTGGAATGTGTTATACATTATAGTATTTAAGCTATTAAAGACTCTATTAAAGAAAAGTTGTCAATAGAAAATTATTATATTTCTTATTAACATTTATCTAAGAAAATGTAATAAAAGAACTAGTACATAAGAATAGTTTTCTTCATCTCAAATAAAAAATAATTAAGGTTTTAATCTTTTTTTATCTCTATGATGTGATCTATGAGGTTGGGATAAGAGGCATCTTAACTCCGTTCTCTACTCTAGAGGGCATAGTAAGATCAAATAGTCATGTGATTTCTCCTATGAGGCTTTCTGGGATGAGTCAAAATCTTCAGGAGAAAAAACCTTTCTCTCTAACTCGTGTTATGTTATTGTGTTTTGTCATCCTATAACAGTCTCTACCTCCTTTGTCTTGATCTCCAAATGTGATTATTAGAATCATTTAAGTGGACTATTCCCAGTTGTTTACCTACAGAATTGTGTTTCACACTTTCTAGCACCTATGACAATAAGGAAATAAAATCATCTCCAGCTCCAGGGAACCTGTTAGTCTTAAGGCAATCATGGTAGTGATTCTCTCTACCAATACATTAGTTTATGAGGAGGCATGAGATGAATGTCTGGCCCCTTCATTCATTCACTCATCTATTCAACAATCATTTTTGAGTGCCTCCTATGTGCCAGGCACTTTTCAAGGTCTTGAGGATACAAGAGAAAATACAAGTCACAGCTCTTCATAGAGCTTATATTTTAGAGGAAAGAGAAAAATAAAACAAACATAAATCAATCAATCAGTAATATCTCAGGGAATGAAAAGTGCTATGAAGAAAAATAAAGCCAGGTAACGTAATATAGAGAAGTGTGGGAAGGATGTTGTTTTCAATAAATGTGATCAACAAATCTCCACTATGTTATGTGACATAGAAGTTGTGATTGAAAACACTAGAATACAATTGGATATCATTTTAATGACTATAATTGCTTTGTGATCCTAAGAGATAAGAGTATATAAAAAGAATGTAGAATCTGTTATGAACGATGATCTTTACATTTAGATAACAAAGGTATTTGCATATCTCAAGAGACAACCAAAAAGAAAACTAGCTCAAATTATACAACCATTTGAATAGGAGTTATAGACTCTGATATATCTTTAAAATTAACGATGAGATTACTCGAAAATAAGGGAAGCCTCTGTATGATCACATTTTCTTCTATACCATGAAATCCTTGCTATGGATTATGAACAGATTTCATTAAATTTCGGTTACTTCAGGCTAAGCTAAGAGAGTGACCTCAAAAATTACTTGGAAAGGTATTTCTGAAAAATGTGTGATGTATATTTCCTTATTATGTAGCCAATTTTGAACACTTAGTAGATCTACAATTAAGTTTAAGAATATTTGTAACAATAAAATAAACCCATTCTCTTAATATTTTATATTAAGAAATATGTACATATTTGATAATATAAATATTTGGTTGTATAAGTAATATTAAAGAGAATTTGACCTATTAGAGTGACTAGTCAATCCTCTGACTTGTTTAATATTTAAGCTGTAAGAATAATTTTACTTTGGAAGTATTTGTTATTTAAGGTAAATAGACATGGTACTTGAGTAAATTAAATATATAAACTTTGTAAATACAGTTTAAATATCTAAAGGAACCTAACAAAGATAGTAAAGAAAGTATATTAATCAAAGTTTTTTTTAAAGATAATTATTAAAATTACTAGTCTTAAAAACAGAATAATCAAATAGATAAGTTGGAAATATTAAAAATGTGATTTTAGGAGAGGAATAACTTTAATAAATTGAAATATTTTTTAAAATCTCTGAACAATCTTTAGTATGAAAATGTACCCACGTGGGCAAGATAAAACATATTTTTCATTAGAGTAACTTTTAAGCAGAGACCTGAATACACTAGGGGGGATTAGCCACAGAGAAAGGTTATCTCTAGCAGAAGGAATATTAACTAAAAAGGCCCTGAGGCAGGAACATGCCTGCTTTATGTTTGTGGCAAAGTGTGATTCCTAGAATTGCTGTCTTGCTCCCAGACCAGAGGGTGAAGCCCTAGAACTAGGTCAGAGCCTAGGATTGACATGAGGTGGAAGCAGAGCCTGGCATATTCTCCCCATCTTCTTCTTGTTGTATAAAATAACAAATGCCCTTATTTTTTAAGCCAGTGTGAATTTGCAGTTATGTATTGTTTGCAGGTAAAAATATCTGAACAATTCAAGTTACTATTTATATTTTTTCAATCTTCAAATTGCCAAACAATGAGTGGGCAATCTTTATTAGGTGGATATGCTATAGGACTTTATTTTCAAGGACATTTTCATTTACAGGTTAAGATGTTATATCTGGAGTTAATTATTGCATAATGACATATATATATATTTGCTACTTCCATTTTACATGCATTGTCTCTCTGAGTTTCATTCAGTCACAGCATGAAGTTGTTATACTCAGTTTATAGAGAAGGAAACTGAGACTCAGAGAGGTGAAATCATTTGAACGGGAGGCAGTTTTCAAAGGCCAATGCCATTGCTATTTTCATTATAACCAACTGTTAAAAATTGGTCTTTGACATAAAACCATAGGTCAACTAAAATTCTAAAGTCGTAAATTCAGGGTTGTGGAATCTCTAATAAGGGAATTTTTGGCAAAATAATGGAAGGAAGGATTTGATGGAGCAGCCTTCTATATAGAGCTCTTCAAATAAAACTACATTAGTAGCTTTATCTATTTAAAAGGCTAACTTTGTGTTGAAAGAGCCAGGGGTTTGTGGAGAGTTGCAGAGACAATGTCTGTCATTTAGTAGCTGAGTATTGAGATTCAGTTTCCTTCTTACCAGAGTGATATACATATAAAACGCTTAGCATAGTGCCTGCCACATAATAGCACCTCTGAGGTGCTCTTTAAAACTTCACCAGGAATCATAAAGTGAATGGTGTTTTTTTTAGAATATTCATCAACCAATTACCCGTACTTTGAAATTGCATAGGAAAATTAAAATCTTAACACAATTTTTTTTACTAATACACTTAAAACATTCTTCCGTCCTTAATTCTGCTGCTATCCTGCTTTTCCCACATATACCCCCATCACTTAGTCTCTGGTGGAGTCTGACTAACACCTGTTAATATACAGTAACACAATGAAAATAAAATGAAGAATTTCATGAAATCTTTGAACATGATATCAGAGCTGAGGTTTGGCAGTCGGGTGAGTTAAAAGCAAAACAAAAACAGGATGTTAACACAAAGTATTTCAAAGGGGAAGTATTAAGATATTAAGAAATTAAAACAAGACCTTGAGAAAATTACTTAAACTCACAAATGCATTTATAAAAATGAATCTACTTATAGTCAAACTGAGAAAGTCCAAATAAAGCAAAGAACTTCATTATATCAGAGTATCATGATATATTTTTTACAGAAAGTATCACTGGATTGATTTTTATTTATTCTTTAAAAAAAGAACACATATTGGCAATTATGAGACATTTTGTTAACTAAAAGATGAAATAAATTTATTATCAATTTTAAGGTCTAAGAATGTAATTTTTCACAATTTCCTATGAAAATTTGCTTCCTCTTTTAAATGATTTTCTTTGTGTTAATTACCTTCATTAAATTATCTTCTCATGATCGAACTTCCTGTAAAACAGTACCCTTAAAGGCTGATTCCCAGAGTATAAGAGGAGACTGAAAATGTTCAAGAAAAAAATGCATTAATTAGGCAACAAATTAGTCAGTAAGGGAAGTATTCATAGCCTAAGGAAGGTCACAGAAGTAGCTTCACTAATGCTAAAGATTGAGTAAATAACATTTAATGACCTGGATGGATTCCCCATTCAAGTCATCACCTTGGGCAGTGGCTTCATTCAGTCTTTTAATTAATATTTATTGAGCATTCACCGAGTCAGGTAGGGGGGTATTGGAGATAGAGTATTGTGGGAAGACTAAAAATCCTCATAAAGTGTATAGTCTAATAGGAGAGACAGATAATGAAATGATAATTAGTTAATTACATACTATGTTTGCTACTAATAAGTATCTTGGGGAGAGTAAAGTAGGTTTGGGGTATACTAAATGCTGGATAGGGCTGATTGGAAATTTTAGATTTGAGCTAGGAAAAAATTTCAGTGAGACAATGATTTTGCAGTCAAAAACTTGAAAGAACAGGAAATAGCCTTGAAGACTTCTAGGAGAAGAGCACTCAGGCAAAGGGAAGGGCAAGTACAGTCTTGATAGTGGGAGCACACTTGAGGTTTTCAAAGAACTCATGGAAGTGGACATCGAGGAGAGGCATGGGAAATATTGAAGAGGTAACGAACAGCCAACCTTCTTAAATCTTGCTTCCTTCTCCGCAAAAGTGGTATAAAAAGGATGGTCTGTGCCTAGGAGGGCTGTAAATATTCCATGAGGTAATTCTTACAAAGCATTGAGCATAATGCCTGGCACATAGTAAGTGCTTAATAAATGTTTGCTCTTGTTTGTTATTTCATGGAAATGGAGCCAAAGGGCTGTTTATCTATGTCTGATACCACTGAACATTTGGATTATTTAACTGATTCCCTTTACTTCGATTCCATGACCGGTTTCGGAAACCAACAGATTATAATTTCATTTCCTGCGTGGTTCTGCCTCAAGGGAGAATATGCCAGTTTTACTAATATAGGTGTTCCAAATTAGATGTCAGTACGAGTTACCTTTCTAAATGACAAATTTTCAACTTTGCCACCAAGAAGCTAATTAATGTGAGTTTACCCATGAGAAAATGATCTACTCTCAAACATTTTACTTGTAAAACCAGGTTTCTAAGTAGATCACCAGACTTTCCAGCACAGAAAATTCCCTAAGGTGACTCAGCTCAGTGATGCAGCCTGGGGGACAGCCAGCAAGGCTCTCCTGGCAGCCTTCATCTCAGCTGCTTTTCTATTTAAATGTTGCAAATACCTTATCGCCACATACCCTTACTCCATACTGTCACATCTATCATCTCTTGTCACCCTCTGCATGTTTTTGTGAGTGTGCAAAAGAGCTGCTACTACTCCTATTTTATAAATGCAGAACTGAGATATAGAGAGATGAAGAGACAGACCTGGGTCCTGAGCCCAGGTAGTCAGTGCTTCTTCTACTGCAAGAAAGAAGAAATCCTGGGGTTTAGTCTCAGATTCCCCTCTAACAGATATGTGATCTTGAAATATCCTTCCTTTTTGGTTCTTAGTTTCCCGAGGGAGTTATAGGAGTAAATGACCTGTAATATCCTTTCTAATATAAATATCTTAGAATACTAAGGTAACAGTGAAATGAGCAAATTAATAGAACATGTGGGGAAAAATTCAACCAGACCAGAAATTAACAAAAGAATATAAATATGTTAAATATGAACAGAAACACCTTGGCCATATATAACTTAGGTACTGTCGGAAGTTGAGGAGGTGGGAGAAACAGAGGAAGACAGGTCCTAAACATTTATATTTGGCAAAGAGAGACCAGGTACACTGACAGATGCTTATTTTTATATTTTCCCTTTGGAGTTATTTCATGGAAAACTAATAAATTAATAAAAATTTATGAAATAATAAACTAATAAAACATTTATTAAAACAACTGACTATCTGTAGATGTTATTATACCTAAAGTTCATCATTGCTCCATTTGTTATTCAAATAAGTGAAAGCTATTTTCCATCAAATTTCCACTGAAATGGGTTACTAATAAATTTAAGAAAAATATGAACAAAAATAGGTGCACCAAAGTAAAATAAATGAAATAAGTTTAAATAGTCTAATAATTTATTTTTCAAAAAATAAATAAGGGACTAGGAAAACAATTTTAATTTAATAAATTTAATGAACATTTATTAAATAATTTTAAATTTATTAAAATTTTATTAAAATTTACTAAAAATTAAAACAAATGCTTTATTAAAACAAAGCATGACTGAACACTGCAAAAGTACTTATTTGAAAACTTTTTAAGTTCCTTTTTTTTTTTCAAATTGTGTGTTCTGAAGTACATAATCACACATATTTTTTAATTAGTCACTACAAGAGTGCTGCCCTGTTAAGATACCACCATGAACTCCACAATGGTCTTTTTGTGTTGGAGGCTTCCGTCTGTTATCTCTTGGTTCACTGATCTGTGTGTTTGTTGGACATGTTGGAGAGATCTTGAGGACTTGGGCAGTCCAAGTCCCCTAGCGATTTTCTACCCTGTCATCTTAAAAGGAAACTGTGCTGCCTCATACAAAATCACCCTTACTAGTGCAGTGAAGTGGCAGGGAAAAGGAGGGCAATCAACTCACCTCGACATACTTTTTAGAATATGTTCTGATAAATTGCCTGTCTGGTCTTCTTAATTTTTCTAACGAGCCCACACTGACCATTTGAATACAATAGAGATTTCAAGAAACTACTATTTTCCTGCTGCACACTACACTGACACTTCAGTTAAATGCATGCCTTCGGGGCAAGGTAATTGAAATGATAAATTAATTGCATCTGTTTTAAGCCAACATAGGAAAACTCTTTAGTGTTCTATGCATCAAAATGTCTCTTCTCACAGCAGGTATATTACTGCACTTAAAATCAGGTTAGGACCCTCTTACTGTGGTTAGAAGAGGGAGGAAAGAGGATCGTTTATTCCTTGGAGAACATATACTTCTATATCTGTACATAAAATAACCTTGTCTTTTGGTAGCAGGCTTTTAATTACATCCCAGGGAGAGAGTGACTTACATTGATTATTTACTGGAAGAAAGCTGAGAGTATAAAAGAATGTGATTCACTCCACTACAAAGAATGACAGCATTAAGGCCTGTCTGTGCCAGCATTTGAAGATTTCCTCCCTCCCCTTCCTAGAATACAAGATGCATTAAAGATTTACTTAAAGATTCTTGACTTTGGAAAATCAAGATAGATTTAAAACATTCATTTAATAAATGAGGCTATGGATGCCACAGAGACTAAATTAGTCACATCACTGGATTCCACTGCTCCATCTACTTCTGTGGTTTACTGAGGACCTAAGCTTAAACTTTGTTATAACTTGAATGCTTATACATTGTTTTAATATTTTCACTACAACTGACTATCCATAGATGTTATTATCCCTGCAATTCTTCATTGCTCCATTTGTTATTCAAGTAAAAGAAATAAGTTAAAATAATCTAATAATTTATTTTTCATAAAAATATATAAGGGAATAGGAAAACAATAAAACAATATATAAGGGAATAGGGAAATAATTTAAAAGTTGGATTAAGTTAGAGACAGGATATGTGGTGCTGATAATAATTCAGACTCCTCTATTTAAATCTATTTTCAATACTTACAGAACCACAAAAGGGATAGATTCCAGTGTCCAGTGTAGTATCTATCACACAAGGAACTCGACTGAAATGAACATTTGGCATCAGCTTCTTTTCTCTTCTAGAGTGAGGACATTAAGTGATGTGTCCATTGGAAATGCCACTGAGAAAAGGGAATAGAATTACAGAATCACAGAATTCACAGTATCACTGAATTTAGAGTTGATGAAGTTTACTTGGAATACCTTCATAAAAGGGTGAGATGTGTAATTATTTGGTTAAGCAAAGAAAGATACAACTGAAGATCATATTTCTTTTGGATTTCAATATTTAACTCAATGAGGGCAACAATCATGTTTTATATCAACACTTCCTAAATTTTTTAGAGTTGAGCGCCATCATTGTTTGCTTGTTAAATCATCCCCTTCTCCAAGAACAAACATTTGCAAAGCCGATTACAAATTCTCAGAGAACTGAACATATTTGTTTTGAATATATGCAATTTCTTTTAGGCATCTCAAGAATCACAAAACCAAGATTAGGATTTACTGTTTTATTACTTTGAGATATTTAAAAATATCTATACCAAAGATGAAAAACTAATTTTGTTTTACTGGATTATCACTCCAATAGTCTCTTGCTTTACATTGCAAATACATTTGGAAGCCTCTAGGTATTTACTTCTAGACTGTGTGCTTTCCTGGGGAGATCATATTTGGAAGACTGAAATAGAGTAATCCCTGGTTTTCCTGTCATTAAAAGCCTCTATTTACAAACCACAAGCCTAAAGGGAGTGAAATCAACTAAAGAGAAATATGTGCTACAAAGGGAGCTTTAGTTCATGTTCTGGTCATTTAGACAAGATTTATTAACACCATTGATTTACACCATGTATTGTAGTTAAGATAGTAATTGCTACATTATAGTTTATAGTATCTCTAGTACCTCTGAATGATGTCCTTTTAAAACAGGACTGTACACGAATAATGCATTGGGTCATTACTGTTTTTGTTGTATATTGCTCTTTACAAAGTATTGTTTTTTTAACAAAATGCAATTATTTTTCCCAGAGTTTTAATAATCTAGATCCTTCTATAGAATCATTTTATTGACATGCTAAAAGTTTATATTCTAAATATCGTTTGATCCTGGCAGGTACCAAGTGTTATATATGTCACAGGAAACTCAAAAATTAATGACTTGACTCCTATCCTCAAAGAGTTTATAGTTCTTTGACTCTAAATACAGATAAATAACCCTGTGGTTACACTATGATGTGATAATAACAGTAAGTGCAGTGTCCTATAGAATGAGTGGGAGTGCCAAAAAGAGTTATGAATTGATCACAGAGGCCTTCTGAGAGGGTTTATGGATAGCAGCGTGGAGGAGTGAAGAATATCTCTGAAACGTGGAAGGGCATACTCGAAGGTGTGGAAGGAATAAAGAGTGTGGCCATTTGAAGAATCACAAGTAGTTCAGTCTAGCTGGCTCCTAGAGCTTGATAATAAAAGCGCCATTAGATGAAGTTAGACAGTTAAGAGGGTCCCAGATCTTAAAGGGTTAAAACTTTATACGGAGAGTAATAGAAACCAGTAAAGGATTTTGTATCATGCACTTCTTATGCATCACTGCAGATCCATTTAGACAGACCCGTCTCTGGGACCCCTAGCCATTTTGTTTCTATCCCAACTGCTACTCCAGAGACCAACTCGGCATGGGTTTAGAACAACAACTTTATGCAGGGATATACAAACATTTCCAGTTTCAAGCCTTCACTGAGTGCTTCTAGCCTCAGACACCAGGGCTTCCCTGTTGCAATTGAAGCATAACACTTCACAGGACCAGCTTAGTGCCTCTGCATGTGCAACACAGGAATGTGGGGAAGTTTAGACCCATCCTTAAAGGACAAGAGTACAAATGCATGCATCAGTCCATGTATCTAAATATGCTAAATATTAAGAACTGAAAATCAACCTAATAAGCTGTTAAATAAAATACGGTCCATCGTCCTACCCATGATGAAAATCTAAAAGGTCAGTTTGAGATTAAAAATTTTAGAATCAGTAGTTTCATGTATCAGTTATCTTTTGCTTTCATAACAAATTACCTCCAAATTTCACAACATAAAAAACAACTCTTTATTATATCACAGTAGGAATAAGAGTTTCAGAAGCAGTTTAGTTGTGTAGTTCTGACTCAGGGGTTTCTCATGAGGTTGTATTCAAGGTGTCAGCCTGAGCTGCAATCATCTGAAAGCTTGACTGGGGCTAGAGGATCCACTTTCTTTTTTTTTTTTAAAGCTTCTGATTCTTATTGCCACATAACTTATGAAGAGTTCTAAGAGTTTATACTCCCACCATCAGTAATATATTAGTTTCTTCTCATTGTCTTGACCACCAATTGTTTTTTTGTTTGTTTTGCTTTTTACTGAAGTATAGTTGATTTACAGTGTTGTGTTAGTTTTAGGTGTACAGCACAGTGATTCGGTTTCATATATATATATATATATATATATATATATATATATATATATATATTCTTTTTTAGATTCTTTTCCCTTATAGGTTATTACAAAATACTGAGTATTGTTCCCTGTGCTATACAGTAGGTCTTTGTTGGTTATCTATTTTATATACAGTAATGTGTATATGTTAATCCCAAACTCCTAATTTATCCCTCTCCCCCACTTCCCCTTTGTTAACCATAAGTCTGTTTTCTATGTCTGTGTGTCTATTTCCATTTTGTATATAAGTTCATTTGTATCATTTCATTTTTTTTTAGATTCCACATATAAGCAATATCATATGATATTTGTCTTTCTCTCTGGCTTATTTCATTTAGTATGATAATCTCTTGGTCCATCTGTGTTGTTGCAAATGGCATTATTTCATTCTTTTTAATGGCTGAGTAATATTCCATTGTATATGTACCACATATTCTTTATACATTCATCTCTCAATGCCCACTTTCAAAATGGCTCATTCTCATGGCTGTTAGCAGAAAGCCTCAATTCCTTGCTGATTTTTAGAAAGAGTACTCAGTTCCTTGCCATAAAGATGTCTCCTTAGGGCTACTTCAGTGTTCTTACAACATGGCAGCTGGCTTCTCCCAGAGCAAATGATCCAAGAAAAGGAACTAGGATGAAGCTACAGTGTATTTTACATATTGATCTTAGAAGGCACAACATCACTTCTACCACATTCTACTGCTTAAAAGTGAGTCACTAAATCCAAGCCACTTTGAAGGAAAAGAGAATTAGGCTCTACCTTTTGAATGGAGAAATATCAAAGAATTTGTGGATTTTTGAATTTTGAACCATAAATACATAAAAATATAGGAGACTTTGTCCATGGTCATGAGCCCACTCCCATTCTCTCTCTACCACTGGCTTCTTTCTTCACCATGACTGGCTTCATCTGTACCTATATGAACAGCCATATCACACGTTCAAGCTGGTTCACACACTCCATCATCAGCTGCTTCCTGACCAATTCTCAGGCTTAGAAGTGAAGACACTATTGGGACTTCCCTGGCAGTTCAGTGGTTAAGACTCCATGCTTCCGCTGCGGGGGGCATGGGTTCAATCCCCAGTCGAGGAACTAAGATCCTGCATGACGCACGGTATGGCCAAAAAAAAAAAAAAAAAAAAAAATGTGAAGACAATATCATGTGGCCTGGGAAGGCCTCAGAAGAATTCTTGGAGCTACTGGGGCAGAGAGTTCTGGAGTTCCAGGTCCCTACTGTGTGGTCTAAAAAGATAGGCATACATTCTGTGATGGTGAGTATTCTGTTTGGGCAAGTGCCCCAGGTTCCATGGACTCCTAAACTTGTGGGTAAAGGTGTGACCACAGAAGAATGAAAATGGTATGGAAACCTATAAAATTCATAGCCCTGAGCCACCTCCTAGAGTAATGGAAATAAAAACAAAAATAAACAAATGGGACTTAATTAAACTTAAAAGCTTTTGCACAGCAAAGGAAACCATAAAGAAGACAAAAAGACAACCCTCAGAATGGGAGAAATTCAGCATTACTAATTATTAGAGAAATGAAAATCAGAACTACAATGACATATCACCTCATACTGGTCAGAATGACCATTATCAAAAAATCTAGAAACAATAAATGCTGGAGAGGGTGTGGTGAAAAGGGAACCCCTCCTGCACTGTTGGTGGGAATGTAAATTGATACAGCCACTATGGAGAACAGTATGGAGTTTCCTTTAAAAACTAAAAATAGAGTTA
>NC_041219.1:8820047-8845946 GCF_002837175.3 Physeter macrocephalus | reverse complement strand
AAAAAGAAATGAAATTGAGTTATTTGTAGTGAGGTGGATTGACCTAGAGTCTGTCATACAGAGTGAAGTTAGTCAGAAAGAGAAAAACAAATACCGTATGCTTACACATATATATGGAATCTAAAAAAAAAAAAAAAAATGTTCTGATGAACCTAGGGGCAAGGTAGGAATAAAGATATAGACACAGAGAATGGACTTGAGGACATGGGGTGGGAGGGGGAAGCTGGG
Organism: Physeter macrocephalus; assembly: GCF_002837175.3. Classification (NCBI taxonomy): domain Eukaryota; kingdom Metazoa; phylum Chordata; class Mammalia; order Artiodactyla; family Physeteridae; genus Physeter; species Physeter macrocephalus. Next base: position 8,845,718 of record NC_041219.1, on the reverse strand, counting down.
GTGAAGTGAGAATAGCATGGAACTATATACACTGTCGAATGTAAAATAGTTAGCTAGTAGGAAGCAGCAGCATAGCACAGGGAGATCAGCTCAGTGCTTTGCGATGACCTAGAGGGGTGGGATAGGGAGGGTGGGAGGCAGGCTCAAGAGGGAGTGGATATGGGGACATGTGTATGCATATGGCTGATTCACTTTGGTGTACAAGAGAAACTAACACATTATTGTGAAGCAATTATACTCCAATAAAGATCTATTAAAAAATAAATAAAAAATAAAAGAAAAATATTAAGAAGTAAACAGAGAAGTAGGAAGAAGATAGTAGAAAGTGGCACAACTGAATCCCAGGGAAGAAAGCATTACACGAAGTGGGGAGGGTTCCACAGAGTAAAATGGTGCAGAGAGCTCAAGAAAGAAAATTCAAAACGGTCATTTCAATTTATCAATTAGTAGTCCACTGGTGACCTTGGAAAGAGTAATTCCAGTGAAATATAGGCAGTGGGGGCCATTTCACAGTAGTTTAACAAAAGAATGGATGGTGAAGAAATGGACAAAAAGAGTGTTCACACCTCTTTCAAAGGTTTTTATGTGGAGGGGAGAAGGAAGTCAACTGTCTACTGTGGGTTGTTGAGGACTGTAAAGTCTGTCATGTCTGTCATTGATGTCAGTCATGGTATTGCATACTGTTTATTCGAAGGTGTCTTAGTGCTAATGGAAGGGATTACCAAAGATGAGACATCTCTTCTATGAGAAAGGAAAAGATGTTAGTTTCTGCTGTACAGCAATGTGAATCACTTAGTATATATACATATATCTGCTCTTTTTTAGATTCCTTTCCCATATAGGCCATTACAGAGTATTGAGTAGAGTTCCCTGTGCTCTACAGTAGGTCCTTATTAGTTATCTATTTTATATAAAATAGTGTGTATATTTCAATCCCAATCTCCCAATTTGTCCCTCCCGCCCCTCCCCCCCCCCGTAACCATAAATTTGTGTTTTACACCTGTAACTCTATTTCTGTTTTGTAGATAAGTTCATTTGTCCTTTTGTAAATCAACTATACTTCAATGAAAATTTTTTTTTAAATTAAAAAATAAAATATAATAAATAAAATTTTAAAAAAAGAAAGGAAAGGAAGGGAATTGATGTTGCTTTGTTCTAAGATGCCACAGGAAGCTGAAGAAGATCTCCTTTTATATAAGATGTAAGAGTTGAGGACATCCGAAAAGAATAATGAGAAAGTTGGAGAGATAAGTAGTATAAAAAATTAGGATCTGAAAGAGAATCTTGAAGAAGAAGCTACTCAAGAAAAGGAAGGTGAATTTCTGTGTGTAGTTGAGAAGCTGATCGAAATTAGAGAACATAAAATTATAACAGCAACTCTCCATATGATTGCAAAGATTTCTCTATCAGCAAATACTCACTATCCTGAATATGGAAAAGAGGTTATTGGACTCATCTGAGTTATGGTTCTGCAGTGTTGACTGGATGGAATGACACGCTGGGGCAGTAATGTTTAGAATATAACAGGCAAGTAGTAGCTGTTGTGATGGAATATACTATAGTGTCTACACTGGAGAAGAAGGACTGATAAGAGATGTGGATGATAAAAGAGAAAAGTTGAGAAATGATGCTCTGTGATTCACAATGGGTTTAAAGAATAGATGCAGTGGGATGAAAGCTAGTGAGAAAATAGGATATATAGAAGTATGACCAGGAAGTCGGGTATTTTTATTTATGAAAAATGACTTAGTATTAAAAAAAAGAAGAAGAAAAAAAAATCTTCATAACAGTCCTGAAGCAAGGCTATGGTTGTCCAGGGATTGAGCAAACCTCTCGCGCTGCTTTCTATTTATAATTAATTGAAGTTTTCTTAGGTGATTTTTCTTAACTAGCTACAGATGAGAAGATCTGATCTATATCTAGACTGTTCTGTACCAATATACGCAAATAATAAAAGAAATAGTTTCCCAGAAGTGCTTAATTACTAACTTAGTTACTAACTGATTATATTTCACAGGTTTTTGTTTAAGATGCCTAATTTTTGATTAAATGATTGTTCTTCTCAAATTGACTTGTGGATGTGCATAGGTTCACATTAAGCATTCATGAACAATCAATTTTTGGCTTTTCAAATAACCTTGAAATAGGTTATTTGGCACCCTGTAGAAAAAAAACTGCCTGATGATTTTTGACTCGGATGTTTTATTGTCATAGAAAGACAGCCCCAGAGAACTCTCTCCCCAACCCTTGGTTTCCTCCAACACTTTCTTCTAATTACTGATAAGCATAGTCAAATAGAAAAGCAATTTGAGCCCAGCAAGACTGCTACTCCTTCTATCAAACCAAGTTCACCTAGGAATAATTGCAGTTCTGACAACTGCTATCGCTTTCCTTCACCCCCTGCAGTGAACTCTCTAGCATCTAACTTCTCCAACATTACCAAAATGTATTATCTTTCAATGAGAAAAATCATTGATTTCTGAAAATATAGCCAATCTAAGCTTGTATGAAAGCCAGACCTTCATTTTCACCTATTACACACCCAGCATTTTATCAATGCAGCCACATCAAGACCTACAAATTATGTGTCAAGGAGGGAGATCCACAGGATATGCCTCCTTGGATTTTTTTTCTGCTTTTATTGCTTTGGAAATTCACAGATTGAAAGTAAACAACATGTGTACATCCTATACCTAAAAATCAGTCAGTCTTTCCATAAAGACACTAAAGGGGTTTGTACCAATGCTTGGTTCGTTCTAGTTTGGCAAACAACTCAACAAACATTTGTGGGGCACTTAAACCCACTTTTGAAGATTTTATTCACTTTCTTAGGATAATAGATTATATTTTCAACAGGATTACGTTTGAGGCATTAAACATTCCAAATTTCACCACAAATAGTATTGAATTGGCAAATGCTTCGATGTCTTATCTGATGCTGAGAGCCTAAAGTGTAGAATCTAATTATTAGTTTTAAGTATTTGTATTACATAGAAAATGTCTATACTGTAGCAGCAAAGTTTTATCTACAGTGTTATATATCAAAGAGATTCATCTATATTTTGGCTTTTATCAGAATTTTTAAGTATTCTTAAGTGAGAACAAATTTAAAATATTTTAATTATATGTCTGATTGGATGCTTAGAAAATTCTGTTCTTTTAATAGTATTGTACTATTAGGTGTCCCCTTTCACTACTTCTCACTGGTGCTATTTTTATCACTTTGCTATATTACCTGCTTAGTAGCCACGTCAAAAAATGTTTATTTGAATTTCTTAACCTGAAGTTAATCAAAGGAAATTATTTAGTCCATTTATTAAAATTTATTTTTAAAAAATACAAATTTATTTTTAAAAATATGATAACAACTTATAAGAAACACTTTGGAGTCCCCATATTTGAAACCATAGCTGTCCACTGATTTTCACTCTAAATGGTTTTTGAGACAGCATTTTTGCAGCATCAAAGGATTGCATCAAATAATGAATCAACTATTCTGTTTGGGGGTAAGGAAGATTTTTTTTTTTTTAATCAAAGAGGGATAACCATATCACATGTACTTGAATTAGCAGGTTGTTTCAATACCCATAAGAAAATAACCCCATTTTACCTTTATAGAGATCAATAGTCAATACTCTCTAAAACCTCATTTCTTGAAAATCTAAAAATTAAAATAGTAAAAATTAAAAATCTCTATCAACCTAAATGAGGGAAACAATAGCCCCTCCCCCAATCCTTTTGTCTGAGTCACTTTGCAAAGCAAATAAATAAAGCCCAAGCTCATTCTCTGTGTCTTTTCAGTCTCAGTGTACCTGGGGAGATACCACAGAGCTTTCAATCAATAGTCTCCCAAATTCCAGGAACGATTACTTTATTCTCAACGGTCTGTAAGAGGGATGAAAGGGCTTTAAGGCTTCCAACTCACAAGTATGATGTGAATTCATAAAGCTTACATCTGTTGCAGCTGTGACTGAGCTTGCTCTTTGTTTGTCAATCACCCATTTAAAGATGCAGAATAGAGGACAACATGATACACACAAAATAACACAAATGAATTAGCCAGTTTGCCTAAATTTTTCCAGGGAAAAATGCACATTATTGAAATAACCTACACAGACTGATTGTTTTTAACCTTACGTCATTATAGTGCTCTATGTAACCAATGAAGATGAATTAAAACTGTCACTGTAGTGCATTGAGAAACGCTTTCAAATTGTGTGTTATGTTAGTGTTTTGATGCATCTCTAGAGGAAGCATGTACCACATGAAAATATTCTCACTTCTCAGAGAAGAAAAGTGGCATATTACCAATTTTGTCATTTGGCAGAAAAATGAAATATTTTTCTTCTCTTCTTGAATAGCAAGGAAAACATTTTTCTCAAAACAAAACAGGGAAAGGCCCTTGTAAATCTTGGCTCTGCTATTAGAAAAGAGCTTGCATGAATCAGACATCAGATATTTTAAGTGACTCTACAGTATTATAACATCCATATGAACTTTACATTTTTACCCAGTTCTTTTAAAAACATTAATAAATATAATATACTTTTTTTTGAGGGAGGAGCATTCTCCAGGAGTGGGCTTCATATAAAAGCATGTCATCTGCAATGTTCGATAATCTTGCCAATAGAGGAAGTGAGACAGTTTACTATATAAAAACCATTTATTTCAGGAAAACATACAGACATGTGTTTATTTAATGTACTCATACTCCAATAACTAACTCCTTTTGAACTTGTTGCGATATTTTCCCTCAGAGAGTAAACATTTTCCTCCCCATGCTTTCCTCTATGAAAGTGTTAATGTTTTAGCCTAACCACGTGCACATCCTACTGTCATATAATAGAACCCTGGGTGACTCAGGTAGTTCCTTCCCTACCAAGAGCAATTCACGACATCACTGATGTCCCTATAGAAGCATTAAGAAAGTGTCTTAAAAAGATGGAGCTGCTAAATATTTAATCTTGACTAATAGCTGCACTAGGGTAAAGCAATTAGTACATTTATTAGTCAGGATTCAATCTACATGTCTATTTTTAAAGAAAAATCTTTGTGAGAGTATAACTTCTGTGTTCATTACAGAGGTCAGGGTATGGAAGTAGTGACTAAAGAAGATTTCTTCTGTGAAATGCAAGGCTATGAAATTCTAAAACACCTGTATAGATCAAATGCTTTTTCATTTTTAGAGCTAATAATGACCTTGATCAAACTGGTGCATTTTAATGAAAACAAGTGGTTTACATCAATAACAAAAGCATGAACAGAATCATCATTCATGTACATTCTTATTATTCTTTCCTAATTTGAACACATTAATAATTAGACATTTAGCATTGATGTTTTATTGTCCTAATATCTTATGACTCAAGAATATTGTTATCCTTTAATAAACCAAATGAAAGGGTTATTTTCTTGTTCTCTAATCTTTAATATTAACATTATTTTTTGATAAATGTATCAGTGTCATAAGCTATTAATAATAAAGATGGGACTATATGGAGTGAGTTTTTTAATATAAGAGATACAAATAATATCTCACTGTATCTATTTCACAAAAATAGCTTCATGAGGACTATCTACTGAAATGACAGCATCGTGCTATTAGGAACTTTATACCCTAGACATATAGGTATGGACCATGGCTATTATATATAGAAATACAGCATATAACACACTGTTACTATAGTAACACACTGTTACTATTATAACACATAATCTCTCTGTTATGTGTATAACAACAGAGAGATTACTTAAACTATATAGGTTTCAATTTTTTTCTCATGGTTTTCACTGTCTTAGCTATTATAACTGTATAGGGACCTAAAGATGATGGGATGTACAGGTTTATTGATCTAAGAAAAAATTTGCTCAGGGTGTCCGTTATAGCCCCATGGAGATAAGGAGTTTTCCCTTTGAAAATAGTTCCTTTAGTGACTAACACTGTACCTGGAATCAAAGGAATTTCCTACTGATTCTGCCAAAGAGGATGATGCAAGCTGAATCAAAAAATAAGGAAAAAGTATGAAGGAAGAATGGCAAATATGAAGAAGGCTGCCGCAGTATCAGGAGTTCATGCTCCTGGGAGACAACGCTACCCTAAACAGCAGGTGACTTGTGCCCAAGACTCAAAGTAGTAGATGAAGGCTGAAGCTCACAGAGTCAGAATCACACACGGTTGAAGTTAAAATTGTGCTTTTCAAATAGGGAGATGTATTTTGGATGATTTACCTTGTGAAAATAGACATTAAATTTGAAAAAATAATGTTAAGTTATCTAATCTATTTTTCTTTCTCAGTAAAATGAAGCTTTTTGGATGGAGCTTTCTTATGAACCTCTTGACCAATACATGAAATTGCATTTTACTGAGACTCTCAGAAAAACATAAGGTTTACTCTTCACTGCATCATTTAAATTGCAGGAGCAAAAGTAAACGATTCATTTTCAAGTGTTTGGGACAGATAGCTGAAAGCGCTACTAAACATAAAAAATATAATATATGTGAATTATATTCACTGTCAAGGGAGTGTTGTCTAGAAGTTTAATATGTTAAATATGAGTTTAATTTGAGCATTTCCATTTTTCCAATTTAGGTTGAGATAAGTGTTCTTATGACAACTTATGTTAATGAAGCTAAACCCCAAAGAGTTTATTCAGTGAACCGTGAAGCAGTGAATATCTCCGTGAGGGAGATGACGTCAGAAGTGCCATTGATTACTATTGCTTTCTCTGGTGTTGGGAATTTTACCGGTTATTTGTCTAAGTGCCTAATAATCTTTAGCATTCCTGAATTATTTATTATGTGAATGTTGACTTCCACAAACACCTCTTATGAAATATCACATAGAATTTCACAGCAATACTCTGAAATCACATTGGAAATTGATACTTATATGCTGATTTACATGGCTTCTAATACATTATCTCTTGTTGCCTCCAAACATTCCATTTATACAAGCAATAGAATACACTCAGAGGCCATAAAAGCACTGACAGCTGTATAGTACAGAGCCCCCCTCCTTAAACATGGATTTTACAATCAAGGCTGTATGCCTTCAAAATCAACCACAGAGATTCTAGATCACAAATCACGGTTCTCTTGATGCTTAGTACAAGTGAGCAATTTGATAATGAAAGTAAACTACATGAGTTTGCCGAGTGATAACATAGTTTATGTAATATCGTTTACCTAATACATATTTAACATTATACCTAATACATATATAATATTATATAAAAGACATTCTATACATCAACTTAGGATTTTACAGTTGGAAAGAACCTTAAAGGTCATCTAATCTAACTCGGTGGTAATTCTTTTTATTATTATTTTTTTAATTTATTTTTTTAACAATAAGAAAACAGTTGTCTTAAAGTAAAAGAGACTTTAATATCCTAAGAATGAATTTAGGGCATAAATATTTGACATTTTAAACAAGCAAATGATTTGCAGAGAGAAGCACTTAAATTTATTGGTATTCATTTCCTTAATTTCATTTTGCATCTATATTTGCTTTCTACCTCCTCCAACAAGGTTTCAATTTTTCATTGAGAAACAAATCTAATAACTCTATTTTGGACCCAAAAAGAGACCATAATTTCCATTAGGAAAAAAAAAATTGGGTTAGAGGCAGGGAAACAATTTTCAAGAAGGATTCTCCTTTTCTACTTTAGCTTCTAAAAAAATAGCTCCTTCGTTATGTGCCTCTATGGAATAGTAATCTTCAGCTACTTACAGATTTAAGCGTTAGCATAAAACCAATGCCCCCTCCCAAGAAAAAGCCAGCAGCTGATTTTCCTGGAAGCTCAACAACGGTGATTTAGACTTCCTGTTTTATAAGAGCACAATGAATCATGACAGCTCCTACAGGTTCCCTGGGTCTCAGAGAGCTTTCATTTCTGCCTTGATTTCTCTAAGAGCCACTCTTATTTACTGTTCCTGTCTGCACTTTAAACCTGTGCTTGGGGAGTTTGGCCTCCCTTCTTGTTTGGGCAGAACTAACAAAAGGAAGACCATTTTGAAGATCTTGACAATTTTTAGACATCTAGAGGTGGATACTTGAGCTGTAAAACTGAATGTGCGTGCTTGCTTTGCACAGTGCAAATAAAAACTGCTTCTCCAAATTGTCATTAAGACACCGAGATTTTTCTAGTGAACTGTATTCTTCTTAAAATATGGATAGTTTATCTTTTGAGAGTTGATGGCTGCTTTTATTTAGTAAAAATCATTTCCTTACTCCATTTCTTTCTGTCACATTATTCAAGGTAATAAATACTCCATGGCAGAAACTGTTCCTAAGGGAAGCCTGTTTAAACCCACTTGGGAAAATGCTGAACTTTATATATTCAGCTCTCTATCCAACATTGTATTGTCTTGGCTGATTCTCGTGAATTATGTTTCCTTATACCTAAAAACAGGTGCTAGGCAAAAATCTATTTGAGAGCCTGTCACATTTCACATATTGGGAAATTTGAACATTTTGCCAAACTTTGATATGTTTTTTAAATATCAGACTTAACAAAATATAGATGTTCCCAGGCAGAATGAAAAGATGAAAATGTACAATTTCACACTTTCTATATTCCCTTAGTTAGCAGCTTTTCTGTTCATTAAGTATTCTTTACTGACCTTTATGCTTTTACCCTGAGTGTAAATGTACAGTGAACTGAAAAATCCATGATTTCCATGAAATAAATTAACTGCACAAATAGGAGTAAAAAATTCATGGATCATTATAGCGGTTCTTGTCCTTCACATCCGATGTGAATTGGTACTTTTAATTAGAAAGTTGTGAATAACATAGTTTAAAAGTTAAAAGAAACAGAAAACCTAATACTTAATTGTGATAATCAGATCACCAACCAATTAAAAGAGTAAATGTGTGCATTTTTTACAGCAATATAAAGATTAAAACTGAAAACAAAGAAATGTCATTGAAAGGAACCCTCCATTCTCGTGAGCTAATTGCCTGGTATTGCCCTCAGCCTTGTTTTCACAAAGTTTTGAAAATCACAAGGGTGAAATTAAGCATGCAAGAGTGACCACTAACTACTAGGAGCAAAGCCCAGGATTGGTGATCTTCCAACGATTTGCAAATGTAGAGTGATCTTATTCCCAGTTTACAATTTTGCAATGTGAGTGTGAAACTGTTGTTTGTGGCAGGGAAATGTACTCTATATCAATCTAGGATATTATAGTTGGAAAGAAACTTAGAGGTCACCTTATCTAACTCAGTGATAATTCTCCAATTCTATACAACCATATAAAATAGGCAGAATATTGCACTCGCTAGCCTAACAGAACATATCACATTGTTCTTAGAATCATTACTTATTCAAAAATTATTTTAAAATAATTTTTCACTGTACCAACAGGTACATGAAAAGATGCTCAAATTCACTAGTCATTAGGGAAATGCAAATTAGAACCATAATGAGTTATCACCTTATGCCTGTTGGAATGGCCGTCCTCAAAAAGACAAGAGATAACCAAAAAAGACATCAAAAAGACAAGAGATAACCAATGCTGGCATAGATGTAGACTAAAGGGAGACTTTGTGCACTGTTGGCAGGAATTATAAATTGGTGCATCCGTTACAAAAACAGTATGGAGGTCCAGAAAAAATTAAAAATAGAACTGTCATATGATCCAGCAATTTCACTTCTGGGAATATAACCAAAGGAAAAAAAAAAACACTAACTGGAAAAGATATATGCACCCCCATGCTCATAGCAGCATTACTTATAATAGCTAAGTGTCCTTCAATGGATGAATGGATAAAGAAATTGTTATATATATATATATATATATATATATATATACACACACACACACACATATGTACACACACACACAATGGAATATTATTCAGCCATAAAAATGAGAAAATCCTACAATTTGTGACAACATTGATGGACCCTGAAGACATTATGCTAAGTGAAATAAGTCAGCAGAAAAGGACAAATACTGTGTGATTTCACTTATACGTGGAATCTAGTATAAAAAAAACTCATGGAAAAAGACATCTGATTTGTGGTTACCATAAAACGAAAAAGAGGGTTGTGGGGAGGGGGAATTGGAGGATGGTGGTGAAAAGGTACAAACTTCCAAGTATAAAATAAGTAAGTACTATGGATGTAATGTACAACATGACCACCATAGTTAACACTGATGCATTATATATAGCAAAGTGGTTAAGAGAATAGATCCTAAGAGTTTTCATCACAAGGGGACATTTTTTTCTTTTCTTCTTATTGTATCTAAATGAGATAATGGATGTTAACTAAACCTATTGTGGTAATCATTTCACAATATATGTAAATCAATCCATCATGCTGTACACCTTAAACTTACACAGTGATGTATGTCAATTATTTCTCAATAAAATTGGGAAAAAATTTTTAATGGGGAAAAAAAAAAGCAATATCCACTGCTGAGTGGGCTCTCAATAAGGTATATGCCATGAGTCAACCTCATTCCCAGTCACCCTGGTAGTTGCTCAGTGGACAATATACAAAATAATACTCGGCAGAAAAGATACTATGAATGGGATCCACAGCATGAACTACTCACTAAAGCTGATTTTTCTTCTACCACTGTTGAGTATGCAGCCTGTCAAAAGCAGAGGTCAATACCTGTCCCACCCCAAAATAACATTATTTCCTAGGAAGACCAGCCAACTACCTGATGGCAGCTTGCTGACTTTGGAACCTCATTTTCTGGGGAGTGGTGATATGTCCTTTTGGAAAAACACCTATTCTGGGTACAGATTGTCTTCACTGCCTTCCATTTTCCTGCCAGCATCATCACTCACAGACTTATAGAATGCTTTATTTACCATCACAGTGCACTACACAAATATTGCTTCTGCACAAGAAATGTGGCAAAGGGTTTTAAGTCCATAACATTTATTTAGCTTACCAAATATCTCATTGCCCAGGACCCTGATAGAATAATGGAATAAAGTTCTGAAAATTGTTACAGTGTCAGCTAAGAGAAAACACTGCAAAGTTGGAGTGCTGTCTGATTGGATACAATATATACTTTGATTCATCAAGAAATGTGTGGTGCTGTTCCTTCCATAGGCAGAGCACAAAGGTCTCGGAACCAAGGGTTGGAAGTATCTCTTTTCACAACTGGACCTATTAACCCACTTGAAGTGTTCTAGATACTCATCCCTGTAACCTTGAGCTGTTAGTCCTCAAGGGAAGAAAGCTTTCACCAAGGGTCACAACAATGTTTCCATTGAATTGGAAATTGAGACTGCCATTTTGCACTTCCCTTGTAGAACCAGCTGGATAAAAAGAATGAACTATTATGTTGTAAGGCTAGAGTAATCCTGTGAATAATTCTATTACCAAGGAGAAATAAGACTGCTACTACACAATGGGACAAGAAGGATTATGTCTCAAACCCAAGGTATTTATTAGAGCACCTCTACTACTTCCAATCCACTAGGAAAACTTCACAGAAGACTATAGAAACTCAGAACTACTAAAGACTTTGAACTTCAAGATCCCACTTCCAGGTTAAGAGCACTGTCTTTCCCATCAAAACTGATTTCTGAATACATTACAAATTGGGAGTTCCTAACGAAGAATGAGTCGTGAGAAGAAGGAAGAAGCCAAGAAATGTCTTCCCGACCTCTCTGCTTCTGGTGTTTCTCTACAAGTTGTTGTGTCTCCTTCAAGAAGTCCAGCTCCCACTAAGCAGTATTTGCTGTAGATGCAGTTTCTGCTCTTGAATTCTAGTGATAAACTTTGTTCCTTTACCCAAAAGATTATGGTGATTTCCTACTATGAATTGCTAATCTCCAAATTAACACACTCTTTACTGTTAGGCTTTTAAGGTCTCTTAACATTTTAGGACCAGTTCCCCATATTAAATTTCACCTATTCAATTATCTGACATGCTCTCTCTTCTTTCTGAAATTTGACTGATAGAGAATTAGATGGGCATTTAGGTTGCTTCATGGCCTGGCTATTGTAAATAGTGCTGCAGTGAATATCGGGGTGCATGCATCCTTTCAAATTATAGTTTTCTCTGGATATATGCCCAGGAGTGGGATTGCTGGGTCATATGGTAGCCCTATTTTTAGTTTTTTAAGGAACCTCCATACTGTTCTCCATAGTGGCTGTACCAATTTACATTCCCACCAACAGTGTAGGAGGGTTCCTTTTTCTCCACACTCTCTCTAGCATTTATTGTTTCTAGATTTTTTTTTTTTTTTTTTTTTTTGTGGTACGCGGACCTCTCACTGTTGTGGCCTCTCCAGTGTGAGGTGATACCTCATTTTGGTTTTGATTTGCATTTCTCTAATAATTAGTAATGTTGAGCATCTTTTCATGTGCTTTTTAGCCATCTGTATGTCTTCTTTGGAGAAATGTCTATTTAGATGTTCCTCCATTTTTTTATTGGTTTTTTTTTGATATTGAGCAGCATGGGCTTTTTGCATATTTTGGAGATTAACCCCTTGTCAGTTGCTTCTTTTGCAAATATTTTCTCCCATCCTGAGGGTTGTGTTTTCATTTTGTTTATGGTTTCCTTTGCTGTGCAAAAACTTTTTAGTTAGGTCCCATTTTTTCATTTGTGTTTTTATTTTCATTACTCTAAGTGGTGGATCAAAAAAGATCTTGCTGCAATTTATGTCAAAGAGTGTTCTGCCTATGTTTTCCTCTAAGAGTTTTAGAGTATCCAGCCTTACATTTAGGTCTTTAATCCATTTTGAGTTTAGTTTTGTGTATGGTGTTAGGGAGTGTTTTCATTCTTTTTTTCAGTGATAATACATGGTTTTATAGTAGCAGTAGTATATACAATTTATAAATGAATGTACGTATATTGGAGTGCAAGGTAAAATTAATAATATTTTACTGATAGCATTCTGGAATCAGAACAGATTCAACTGTGTTAATTTCCTTTTTCTAAGTAACAGCTTACCACAAACTTAACAACTTAAAACACACACATTTATTATCACACAGTTTCCATGGGTCATGAGTACTGGCATGATTTAGCTGTTTCCTCATCTGGAACCTCAACTAGAGACGTATTCTGCTTCCAAACTCATTCAAGGCTTTTGGAGAATGTATGTCCTTGCAGTATTATGACTGAAGGAGGCTCTCAGGTCTCAGAAGCCTTCCTGCCATGTAGCCCTCTCCACAGACAGTTCACAGTATGGCTGTTTGCTTCTTCACAGCCAAAAGGAGAATCTCTCCGGCTCTAGTCAAAGGTGTTGCCTGCGGTGCCAGCTCTCTGGTTCCACGGAGCTCTGAGCCTGCAACGTGGTGCATGCTGGGCTGGCAGCAGGAGGGGCCTAGGCTCCCATATGGCTGCGCCCATAGGCTTTTGGTTTTTGGCTCTGGGCTTCCCTGCATATCCCTGCGGCTGCTGTCTACAGAGACCAAATGGGCAAGTTTGGAGACAGCAGTATTTGAGGAAGCTCAAGTTTGCCATCTTGGAATTTTCCCTGGATCCAAAAAGTTGGTTGTAGCCACAGATAAGAATGAAGTTGCAGCATTAAATTCTCAGACTGGGTAGATAATCTGGTGCCATGTTGATACGGGCACGGCAGAAAGGGCTGTGGACTCCATGCTGCTCCAAGAACTGGATGCAATCACTGGATCGGATGGAGGCCAAATCCTGCGTTGTTGGGAGACTAAAATTGGGGGCCCAAAGTGGGAGATTATCTCGGACAGTGGCAGTTTCCAGGCAGTTGGGTTGGTGGGTCTGCAGGAGTCAGTGAGGTACCTTGCAGTTCTGAAGACCACTCTTGCAAACATCACCTCTCTGGTGAGCAAAGTCAGAAGCAAAAGTCCTGGAGTGACAGTGTTTGGCAGACAGCAGGCAGGACACAGGAACGAGCTTGGCCCTAATTTCATTCTTTTACATGTAGCTGTCCAGTTAACAGATAAAGAAGATGTGGTACATATATACAATGGAATAAAACTCAGTCATAAAAAGGAATGAAATAATGCCATTTGAAGCGAAATGGGTGGACCTAGAGATTGTCATACAGTAAGTGAAGTCAGAAAGAGAAAGACAAATATCATATAATGTTGCTTATATGTGGAATCTAGAAAAATGGTACAGATGAACTTACTTGCAAAGCAGAAATAGAGTCACAGATGTAGAAAACAAATTTACGGTTACCCAGGGGTGAAGGGGGAGTGGGATGAATTGGGAGATTGTGATTGACATATATATACTACCTTATATAAAATAGATAACTAATGAGAACCTAGTGTATACCACGAGGAAATCTACTCAATGTTCTGTGGTGACCTAAATAGGAAGGGAACATAAAAAAGACTGGATATATGTATATGTATAACTGATTCACTTTGCTGTACAGCAGAAACTAACACAACATTGTAAAGCAACTATAGTCCAATAAAAAGTAAGAAAAAAAAAAAGAATTATAGGTAGGAGCACTCTCATGTTTCTTAAGCTAAAAACTCATTCTTCAACTTTATCCAGTGCCTTACAGTTGACACTGGCTTTCTCTTAATATAATCAGTACTCTGTTTCACATGTTTAAAATGGTCTTTTTATCAACTATATTCCAATACAAATTAATTAAAAATAAATAAATAAAATGGTCTTTCTGTATTTGCTGGCTTGATATGGGATGCTGAAGCGGCAGCAAAATGAGTGGTAAGAATCAGAAACCAAAACCTAACTTCAAGCCCAGTCTTTAAAAGTGAAGGTTATAAAGACTCTGCTGTTACATAGAAAAGTGCTTAAGATATAATGCTCAGTGGACTAAAAAAGGAACCAAAAAGTTAAACATATAGTATAATTCCAACTTAAGAACTGGAATTACTTGAATAATACTCTAAGTGTAATATACGCTTAAATGGAAACATACAAAAATGCCATAGTAATGAAATTATGGATATTATTTGGTACTTTGATTTCTTTTCAGAGTTTCATATTATATTATGAAATATTCATATCAAAATACACAATGGTAGAGGCATTCAGCTTTTCAGTATTTTCAAACACATAACATACCTGCATTTATTTTTATAAGTATTTTTCTCTATTATTTTAGCTTTCTTAAAAAGATCGTAAGTTACAGGCATGTTTAAGTCACATTGGTTAAAATATTTTATTTATAATATTTTATGTTCATATCATTTGAATAAATTCTACTGTTTAAAATATCAGTAAACTATTGATAGCATAATTATTGTAGTAGTAACTAATTATACCTATTGTCTTCTGAATCTTATTGAACCTGCAGAATTTTAGCTATAGACAATATATTTTACAAAAAAACTTGTAAATTTCACAGCTATGTTTTGACAAAAGAGCCAAACTTGAAGATGAGGATTTAGAATGGGTTCTGTAAAGAATACACCTTCTATTAGACAAGATTAAAAACAAATCTGTAGCTTTGGGAATGATCTCTTTCCTTCAACTACTATTTGTAATATTTTAGAATTTCATAATTTAAAAATACAGAATATAATTCCCTTTTTTCAAATAAATTCAATATAAATTTAATTATACAGTTTGAGCAATGTATTGTTAATTAGAGCTATTATGATATTTTAAGGATGTTATCTGAATGTATTTTCACCGTATACTAAGCACAGTGGTGTACTTTGTGGTAGCATTCTTCCAAATACTGAGAGCAAAGAAAAAGAGCAGATTTTTTTTAAAAAGGTTAAATGCCTACCAAGAAACTAATATTATTAATATATTCTTGTGCCACTAAATAAAGTGCCCATCCAAGTGTACCTCCTTCTAGAGATGGCATTCAGCCAGATTGATATTCAAAACCTAGCTTAATATTCAGAATAAATATTAATGTAGCTATGAAATGATAAATGATAGAAACAGAATATGACCACATGTTGCTCATTGGCATTTGGTAAGTTACAGAATAAACAACCTAAGAGTCATTACTTACAGTTCTTTTCCCCATCTTACATATACACACACAAACACACACACAATACATACCTCACACATAATCAAAGCCAAAAGAATTTCATTATATTAACTTACAAAACTCACCATTTAAAAGTTGAAGTTAAATTATACATCTTCTTCCTGAGAACTGCTTTTTCTGAAACTGTTTTAGTTGACTCGAGCAGTTTGAAAGTTTGACTTTTTGAACACTTTTTCAGCCCAGAAGATTTTATATAAATCATATCCAGATTGGAAGCATTATATTAAATGCAAATTTTTGGAAAACTAAATTATTGAAGAAATATAATGCTAAGATAAAGACAATGAATATCTTAACTAGGTGCAAAGTAATCGAAGTTGCCGATACCTTGTCATTTGTATATTGTTTCTTTTCTTTTGGTTCTGTGTACTTGCCTTTTACTTTGCATTTATTTTTTTGGCTATTAAAAATGATCGGTATCTTAAGCCTTGCATTATAGTCTGCGCTGACTGCCTGGAGATTTTACTGGTATACTTTGGCTGTGTTTGTGGCTAATTGACTATTTTCAAACATAATTCTCAGAAGAAAAAATTTATTTCAAATTGAAAATACGTGCTCAGGGCCACATATAAGTAAAATAATATTCTGCTATCTATCGCTGAGTAACAATCCATTCCAAAACTTAATGGTGTAAAACAGCAACTGTTGGTCAGAAATTTAGGTAAGGCACTGTGGAAACAGCTTGTCTCTGTTCCATGATATCTAGGACCCAAGCAGAAAGAGCAGCTCTATTTGGATCATGTTGATCTCATGATAAAGGAAAACAGTAAGGAAGGTGGTATCAACACTCTGGGAAAGGTATGCTGTGGTTCATAAACCTGCTCAGTTTTACTCACATGTCATTGTATAATACAAGTCAGCTGGATAAAGCCACCTTTAATGGAGAGGGGACGAATGCATCCCCAGCAGAAGCACTGCTAGTCACATGGTAATGGGCAAGAATGCACAATTATTTGATCTCATTAACATCTGTATCTTAGACTCTATCTCATATCAACATCTATATGTTTTAATCTCTCCAGATAATTCTTAAGATCACAGAGCTTTCGAGGCTACTGTTCTAGGCTCAACCTCTAAACACACTAAAAAAAAATCACAGATATTTTACAAAGCATTTCTTTGAGCCAACTCCATTTGCTATCTAAATGATACCCATAGATTCATGAGTAAGCCTTTGCCAATGAAAACAATAACATACAAATTATAAATCTTTCAGAATGGAAAATGATGACTGATGTTGATTTCCACACTCACCTCTCAGATCAAACTGGCAATTACCAAACAGCTGTCTCAGAACACTACAGGTTTTCAGAGGGAGAATTTCTGTGTGTGTGTGTGTGTGTGTGTGTGTGTGTGTGTGTGTGTGTGTGTGTGTCTGGTGTATAAGCAAATATTTATCTGTGGCTACTTACTTTAATTGCAGCTGCTTATTCCCAACAAATGGTTGTTCAACTGAAAGGCGGAGGAAGGGCTATAGGAATGAAGAGTGTCTGACTCTCTGCGAATGTGAGTAAAAATGGAAATGCAAAGTATTCTTCACATTGAATAATGACAATCTAATGAAAGATGCTAATGATGAGGTTGTCCACAGTATTGTTTGGTTATCGTTAACAAATCACATTATCTTCCCCTTTCTCTGTAGCAATCAGTCTCCTGAAGCAAACTACATGGTAAATTCTTTTGACAGAAAGCAATTCTTTTTCCTCATTTCCTCCTTAACTCTATAATGAAATCCTAATGAATACTAAAGGTTTCTGTGAGTAGTACAATAATCATCTATTGTATTACTGATTGAAAGGAACTTGCTGCACATTCAGAGAGATATAAAGGATCTGATTTTCAGACAAATAGTTCTGATAGGCAGATTCAGGACAAATCTAAATTGTGTTTAATTATGCTACTGCGCAGTGTTCTTAAAATGGTTTTTCACATGTCAAGTTAATATCCTTAAAATCTTTAAGCACTATTCTAACGTGTAGAGTCTATTTCCTGATTAGCTACATACATTATAATATTATTTCTACATCTTAGCACTCTGGGAATAATGACATAATGGTAGTCTAGGAAGTCAAAATATTGTCCTAAATAAAATCTTTAGGGATAACGTTTTGGAACATGTATGCTTATAGAGAGGAGTGCTCTTCTAGCGTTAATTTGATGGCCTTTCTAAGAATGAAAATATTTTTGTTTTCATGCACGCAATTGCCTACAGGTTTAAACTCAGCTTTGTAAAGGAAACGCATACATATTATGAAAAATGTGCTGTTTCAGTTATGTTTGTTATGGCATTCCCAACCTAATGAATGGCTTGCTGTAGCCAAGAGCTTGAAGCCCCTAACCTGAACACATGTACATGTATTTCATCATGTGTGCTCACTGTAACTTTACAATGTTAACGGAGAAAAACATGAATTCATTAAAAAAGTTTGACCTAGAAGAGAAAATGAAAGTGATTTTTAAAATTTAGATTTCAAAATAAACTCAGTTGAAAAATTATTGCTACATGGCACACAGCTAATAGTTTACTGGAAATTTCTGGCCTAATTGCATTCTATGTCTTTGCAGTCAGTAGCCTCAAAATATAATTTTCTTGAATTTTCACCTTTTGGTGCTCTTTTCATTTTTTTATTAGTTCCTTTTTTTAATGCATCTGATATGTCTGACTAAATATATCTTTTTTTAAATTTGATTTGATTTTTTCAACATCTTTTTTGGAGTATAATTGCTTTACAATGGTGTGTTAGTTTCTGCTTTATAACAAAGTGAATCAGCTATACATATACATATATATCCCCATATCTCTTCCCTCTTGTGTCTCCCTCCCACCCTCCCTATCCCACCCTCCCTATCCCACCCCTCTAGGTGGTCACAAAGCACCGAGCTGACCTCCCTGGGCTATGCAGCTGCTTCCCACTAGCTATCTATTTTACATTTGGTAGTGTAGGTATGTCCGTGCCACTCTCTCACTTCATCCCAGCTTACCCTTCCCTCTCCCCGTGATCTCAAGTCTGTTCTCTACATCTGCGTCTTTATTCCTGTCCTGCCCTATGTTCTTCATAACCATTTTTTTTCTTTAGATTCCATATATATGTGTTACCATACGGTATTTGTTTTTCTCTTTCAGACTTACTTCACTCTGTATGACAGACTCTAGGTCCATCCACCTGACTACAAATAACTCAATTTCATTTCTTTTTATGGCTTAGCCTGTCATGGAAAACTACTCTCTTTTCCCCAAACAATCACAAAATTTAACAAGGCTTGGTGGAAAAAAAAAAAAAATGGGACAAGTGACCCAACGAAAGATCTTTCATTTGAGCTACCTGCTATTTGGCTATTTCACACTTGTCAGTTTCTTTAAATGCCAAAATGAATGACACTGTATATGAGATCAGCTATCAATATAGTTTATCAATACCTTTTTAGCTTGATTTTGTGATTAATCTACCATCTTGAAACCACAGGTCATTCACTTAAAGTTTTAAGGGGTGTATCTTCTGTGATTACTCTGATATGATTCCACAATTTTCAAATTCTGAGGTCAAGTGATAAAATCAATATAGGAAAATATATATATAACTTTCTTTCCAAAACTATTTCTTCTAAGTTGTCTTGTCAGATTTGTATACTTGTGTAGGACATAAACATAATATACAGCAACAAATATTGTAAGGTACACTTTGATTGAGGAAATAATGATGCCTTATATAATTATGAAGAATGAATTCCAGGGAATTCTCTTGCAGTTCAGTGGTTAGGACTCCACGCTTTCACTGTGGAGGGCCTGGGTTCAGTCCGTGGTGGGGAAACTAATATCCTGCAAGCCACAGTGTGGCCAAAAAAAAAAAAAAGAAGAATGCAGTCAAAATGAGCCACCTACAATTGGTCTTGTATTTTGGGATTTTGAAGGGATAAATTAAAACTCACTATACAAATACATGAATTATCAAATACTCATAAAAGAAGAGGTTAATCATCTTTAAAGGGGTGTCTGAGAACTACAGAAGCACTGAAGTATAAAGGTGATGAGGGTATAATCTCCTATGGTCAGTACTAGAATATGATTGTAATTAAGAAAAGTGGAACCCAATCAACTCTATTATAAACTATCAAAAGAAGGGAAGTATCTAGAGTAAAATACATGAAAAGATAATTTAAAGAAGTGAAAATACAAATGACTAATAAATAAAGTTTCAAGTTCAGCTAGTAACTTAATTAAAATAATAGTGAGATGTCATTTTTACCTATCAAATTGTCAAAGATTATGAATAGAGTAATACCAAATGTCTGCAAATGTTCAACAAGAAAATTTATCTCATACATTTCTGGTGGCATGTAAAGTTTTGCCTTTTCTGGAATGCAGTTAGTAGAAGTGTATGTATAACTTTTAAATATATTTATAATATTTTGATTAAATCCACTTTTAAGAAGTAATTCTATGGTGAGAGTGTCCTAAAGGTGATAATAATAATAAAATGTATAAATAATCAAAATATCAAAAATAGGAAACCGATGAAATATATTTTCTAATATGATGGATAATTAGTCTTTAATTATGTTTTTGGAGAACTTAAGGACATGTTAAGTAAGAAAAACAATGTATAAAAATGTGCATGTGTATTCAATTATGTTTTTCATTACATACATCTATATGCATGGAAAATGCTAGTAGGAAATATTAAAATGTTAAGGGTTATATTTATATTCTGAAATTGCAGTTAATGCTTATTATTAACGTAGATATAATGGTTAGGCAATAATGATTTACATTTACTTAGTATTCTTTACAAATAATTTTCTAAACTTTATGTAGAGCTTTGGGACTTGTTTTTTTAAAAAAATAACACTGGTAATATGATTTAATCATATTGTTGTGTGTAATTATAGTTCATCTCTTTTTATTGCTCATACCAGTTGGTTTTTGCTGTATAACAACCATCCCAAAATATATTGGCTTCAAAGAGCAATCACATACTAGTTCACTGTTCTTTGGGTCAACAACTTAGGTTGAGCTCCAACAGGCAGTACCTATGCTGATTGCACAGTGCACACACACACACACACACACACACACACACACAAGCAGCTGCAATCAGCTCATAGTTTAATTTGGAGTGTGGTTGTTCTAGTGGCATTCTTTACTTGTTTGATGATAGTGCTGGCAGTTAGTAGGTGACGGCTGTCAGCTCGGGGTGATAGAGTTAACTGGAACACATGTCTCCAGTAGATTAGCCTGGGCTTAAACACACAGTGACAGTTGCAAGTTTTCTGTGAAAAGCACTTTTTAAGTTTCTCCTTGCATCACATTTGCTATCATCTTATTGGCCAAAGTACATGCTCCACAGTCAGCATGCAACGGTACTAAACAAGGACATTAGTCTAAGGAGGAATAAACAAAATTAGGGACCATTACTGCTAAAAAGTACCAGATCCTTCAATTTTATTCCATATATACCATAATTTACTTATCCATTATCCTGTTTACAGATATTTAGATGGTTTCTGGGATTTGTTGTTGTGAATACGGTTATTAGGAGTGCTTCTATATATGTGTACTGTTCTTGGTGCAAAAAATCCTTAAATATATAACTAAGAGGGGAATTGCTGGGAAAGTATGTGAATAGTCAATTGTATAGGATAATGCCATCTTTTCCCCAAATTATACTCTCACTGGCAATGGGCAAGACAGAAAATTGAAACACATCATCACCAAAACTCACTGCAGTTGAAAAAAAAATAAGACTATTTTGTCTTCAATATTGAAAAATAACAATTAAATATAACAAGTATAATTTTAGTTATATAGGGAATAGGCTATGTGAAACTTAGAGAATATGAATGTTAGAGTATATAATTGCTTGCTCAGCTATTATTTATTCATTCACAAACATCTGTTAAGTACTTAACAGGACACTGTGTTAAGGGATAAAGGCATATTTTTTAAAAAGGAATGATCCTTGCCTTCAAGGATATAATGATTAATTTTATGTGTCAATTTGACTGGCCATGGGGCACCCAGATTAAATATTATTTCTGGATGTGTTTGTGAGGGTGTTTCCAGATGAGATCAGCAACTGAGTCCGTGATGTCAGTCAAGTAGATTTCCCTCCCCAATGTGGGGTAGGCATCATCCAATCCACTGAGGACCTGAATAGAACAAAAAACAGAAAAAGGAAGAATTCACCTTTTTTTCGCTTCCTGCCTGCCTAGTTGAGTTGGAACATCTCATCTTAACATTTCCAGCCCTCAGAATGGGATTTTTTTAGACGCATTCTGACAACTATTTTATTCATGCTGTTTCCACGAGGGGAAATTACACCACCTTTCCTGGGTCTCCAGCTTGCAGACAGCAGATAGTGGGACTTCTTAGCTTCCACAGTCACATGAGCCAAATCCTCATAATAAATCTCCATACTACAAGTTCTGTTTGGAGAAACCTGACTAATGCAAAGGGCTTGTGGATATAAGCATGTAGGAAAACTAAGCATTAACAGCAATAGCTGACACTTACATAGAGCTTTCTATATACTAGATGTATATTATATATACATATACACAGAAATATATATACACACACGGACATCCCCACACTCAGGTATTGTACCTGAATATCAAAGATCTCATATATATAGTAAGGAGACTCATGAAAAGAGAAATTCTTATAAATTAATATTTAAGGTTTGAATGATACATTTTTTAAAGCAACGTAAGTCTGATAAGAGATAAGGAAAAAAATCCTTTCCTTAGAGGATAGAATTAGGCTATAAATGGGGTAAAAAAAAAAGAACTGGAGAAATGATGGAGAATAATTACAAGGAAAGTTCAAAGAAAGGCTTGTTTAAACATTCCTTGTAAATTATCACTATTTTGATTAGCTGGTGATTCTTGTTCTGACACATGGATTACAGAGCTGGAAGAAAGGTGAGGGAAAAAAAGAAATACCAGACACTTAAATTATAACCCAGTAAAAAGGTCAAAGAAACGCTAGTTAACACTTTGTTTCTTAGGGTATATGAAATATAAAAAGAACTAAAAGCTCAAAAACAAAAAGAAGAGCCTTTGCCATGTAAGGGCCAAAGTCAAATGGGTGCCCAGAGGAATAATAAAAATGCCCTTCTTTTAGCAAGCAAAAAAAATTCAAAAATAAAGCTTAACAATACAAATAGAAAACAGCCATCAGTGTGACTAGGTATTCATTTTGTGGTCCTGCTTTATCAGTTATTGTGTTTCCCAGTCAGTTATAGTGTTAAATATCACCCAACAGATTAGATTTCAGTGGAACAATTCCAGCTAACTTGAAATTAGTCATGATAATGAGGAGAAAGAAGCTTCTGGACAGCTCCCAAGCTTCATTCATCTGTAAGTTCTGAATTTTTGAATCAAAACTTTGTAAGGACTAAAAGCGTTTTTAAAAAGGATAAATATAGTTTTCACCATTTTTAAAATTACCTATTGCTTTTATAATATAGATACAGAGGAATAAAAAAAGCTAAATCACAGGAGTTGGGAAGAGAAAAGAAAGGGAAACATATGAATATCTGTGCAATAGCCAAATATCTGACTTTTTCCATTTAATGCTTGTACCAGTCAATGTAAGCCAGCTTTACCAATATAACAAACTCTGCCACAGTCTCAGTGGCTTAAAACTATAAAAGTTTATCCTCATGTTACCTGTCTGCTAAGGGTTTGCTGAGGTTTCTGCTCTGTGTGATCCTCATGATGAAACACCTACTAGAACATTGTCAGTAATCAAGGCAGAGAGAAATAGAAGGTCGAAAATCACGCAGGTAACATATAACAATTATGCGTATATTTTATTGGCCAAAGTAGACATATGGCACACCTAACTTCACAAGAACAGAGGCATGCAATCCAACCATGTACATAAGAAAAAATATAGAAATATTTGCTGGATAGAAATAGCAAACACCACAAGGCTCATAAAAGTCCATTTTAGTAATGAAATTAAGCCCCAGGGAGGTCAAACAACCACTCAGTGACACTTATTAGTGGAATAGCCAGTTTTGATATTCAGGCATTTCTGACTTCAGGATGTGAATTGGGAAATGGGTAGGATGAATGCTTGATTAATTCAATGTTACAAAGTCCTTGGTACTGGAAGTTGCCTTACTTGTGGAACAGCAGCATCACCTAAGAATTTAATAGAAATGTACAATCTCAGCCCCACCCAAGATACTGAACCAGAATTTGCCTTGTAATAAGGTCTCTTGGCAATTCATCTGTACTTAAAGTTTGAGAAGTCCTGTCTTAAACTTCTTTGTCTTTGAGCACACATGAAGTCTCATCGGAAGTAACCCACGGCTGTCCCCTGGTCCAAGCCTACACCTATCCATTTAGAAAGCCTTCCCCCAGATTTCCCATCACCACCACTACCCAGTCATTTCTGGGACCCTATGTAGGAATGTGATAAGGATAACTATCTTCCTTCAACTTTAATACACCTCTGTTTACTCTCCCCGCTGTCTTTCTCCAGGCACAGTGACCTCTCTTTCCTGTGTCTGCTGGCCCGCAGAATAACAAATATGTCCTATTATCTGTGCCACAGCTGAGGAAATAGGTGAAGAATGGACCTCTCTGGAAATCGCATTACGACTGACTATCTGGGCCTCTAAGCAGCGCTGCTTATGCCCAGAATCAAACACATTCATATACGTACACAGCTTCTACAGCTGTTCCTTTGCGCAACACTTTTTAAATGGCTCAAGATCAGTCTATTGACCAAATGTAGGCAATGGTGAAGGGATGAGAGAGAACTTTTTCTCATCTCTATTGTGCATAGTTCTCTTTTATCTTCCTAAGAATATCAACCCCCAAAGAACTGTGCCCCATCCACCCAATTCAACAACAAAAAAAATGAAACTCTCTCATGCATACTAGTAATTCATGTAAATAACACTTGGGGTAAGGGGTACTTCAGGTCAGCATAAATTATCTCTTACAATTAACATATCATATCATATCATATCTAGGATACTAAATAATCATTTTGAGTAAACCTAAAGTCCCTCTTACTTTGACAAGTGGTATTGCTTCATACTACTTCTATTCAAATAATTATCATAGAGAATATTAACCTCGAGTGTTTTGGAATCTTTCTGCTATTAAAAACAAGACAACAGACCCCAAATGGAGTTGCCTATGCTAAACCTCACACCACCACCAAGACTTCACTTAATTACAGTTTCTGCTTTCCCAGAAATGGAATCTTAAACCAGTCAATCAGGAATTGTCTGATCAGCACTAGTTAAGTAATCTGCCTGTCAGACCCCTGTCATCTCCTAAAAGAAAGTAACTTTGTCGTAATCAATCCACTTCTTTGCCTAGTATAACTTGCTTGTTCTTGCTCCCTTCTGTATGTAAAAGTTTTTCATTTTATACAGGTCCTCAGAGCTCCCTTCTATCTGCTAGTTTCAATACTATCTGACTGGAATTCATTTTTGCCCAAATAAACTCTTAAAATTTTTAATATAACTCATAAAATTTATCTCTTAACATTGTTATACATAATAATAAATTGAAACTTTAAAGAAAACCTATAGCTAATAAAGAAATAATGAAGGGCTTCCCTGGTGGCGCAGTGGTTGCACGTCCGCCTGCCGATGCAGGGGAACCGGGTTCGCGCCCCGGTCTGGGAGGATCCCACGTGCCGCGGAGCGGCTGGGCCCGTGAGCCATGGCCGCTGAGCATGCGCATC
>NC_041219.1:8769913-8820023 GCF_002837175.3 Physeter macrocephalus | reverse complement strand
AAAAAAAAAAAAAAAAAGAAAAGAAATAATGAAACAGAATGAAAAAGGAAAGCCTAATAATAAGTATACATCAGTAGGACAGGGTGTGCTACATGAAATATAAGCAGACTTGGGTTTTCCTGCATAGGACTACCCTTATTCATTATAATTAGCAATAATTGTGCCTTGGATAAACCTCATTGGCTACAATATTGCCACTGTGCAAAGCTTCCTCTTATTCATTTTAGAACCAAATCCCTCCTGCTCCAAATTGTCATTGGGATGCCCATCTAAACATAACATTTCCCAAACCATATGACCAAGTGTTAGCCAATGGATGTGAGCAACTTTCAGGTCACATTCTTAAAAGGAAGCTACTTGCCTTTCACTTGTTCTTTTCACCTAGGAAGTATCAACAACTGGAACAGTCACCTTGGATCCAGGGATGGAATCTATGCTGATGATGGAAAAGCAACTCTTCCAAATCCCACTATGTTGCAATCTTAGAATTTTATGCAGCAGAGACATAAATCTTCTGTCATGTTTAAGTCACTGCTAATCGGTCTTTGGATCAATATTTAACTAATATAGGACTTAATATAAACAATTGTGAGTTTTTTTTCCAACAAAATCTAACCTCTGATAGAATACCTATATAACTGAGGATCTTGCTTTGCCTGATGAGTGAGAACTAAAAACAACAGAATTATTACAAAAAAGCAGAAGGAAAAGACAGCTGTGTTTAACTTTAGAAAAGTAAATATTCTTTATTTTTTGAAAAATGAATTTGGAATAGTTTAACATTTTCATAGGTATAATATCAGATTTATTTGCAAAATATTTTGGATGAAGTAAGCAAGGATCTTCTAAGTCTACACATTTTATTTATGTTTTTATTCAACTAAATGCACTATGTGAATTGTCCTGTTTCTGTGAATGAGCTCATCATTTTCTCTGGCTCCAAACCATCTTGCAAGCCTTCCTTCTTCCCTCTTCTGCCATCCTATTAGTCTCTTCTTCCTTTGTTGTAAGAGCCTCCCATATGAATTCTTTCTCTTTTATGTCACTGCTGTATCCAAATCATTACCCACTTCTTCCAGGGTTCTTAAAACTCTCTAAGTGGCCATTACTCCAGCTGCCTCTAACCCTTTGTCTTTTTATTCTACCAGTTCAAAACTTATGGAGAAAAAAAATTTTTTATATCTTCATTGTGCAAATCATTCCCTTCATCAGATACTTTCAAAAGTTAACATATAAATTTCAGTCTTCTTAGACATTTTGTTATGTAAGCTCCATCCATCGTTATTTCCTGAATACAAAACACGTGGCCACACCTCCATTTGTTCAGTCCATACTCTGCCTGAAAACTATTTTTGATTCAAAACCTCCCAAGGCCCATTCTTCCTTCAAAGCCTACATCATGGCCTGCCCTTTTCATAAGATCTTCAGCTGTCCTAGGGGCTCAGCCTCTCTTCTGAATTCATAGTGTTCTTATATGTTCCAAGCATCTAGACCCTCTACTATATCTCATCCTTCAAGAGACAGTAGAAGACACCAATCAGTTGAAATATATATCTAACCTACTGTGCATGTGGCACTATGCTTGGTGGTAGGAATTCAAAGAAACGATCTGATAGCTGCTGCCTTTGAGAGGCTTACACACAATTTGGAAAGATATTTAAAAAGCAAATCACAATACAAGATTATACAGAGTTCTTAGAATTCAGAAATTGAACACATTTAAGGTTGTGGCTCTTACTCCAGCCCCTGGGATTTTATCACCTTATTTGTCATTCTTCTCCCCCAAATTAATTTGTTTTAAAACTACCCTAAGAACTTATATTTAAACCTCTTTGAATTAATAAACCTTAAAAGACTAATAACATCTATAACCTTTATGTCAAATAAACATATCTCTCCCACTTTTCATTCAAATGGTACCTGTTTGGGAAAAGAAGATTTTTTTCATGTGTCTGAATGAAAAGCGTGATGATTCCATGCTTTCTTTTTTATCCGTAGGTAGTAAAAAAATCCCATAATCACTTTAAATAACTAAATGTCTTTTGTATTAATAAAAATATCCAATTCCAAATAGGAATCAACATCCTAAACCTGAATCAAATTGAATCTTGTCCCTCACATACCGCCTTGGGAATCACTGAAAGCAGGATGTAGGGCCAAAGGAGTGGGGTATCATTTTTCTTTTCTCCTTCTACACTTCGTTCTCCTATTCCCCCTCTTTGATTTTGGCAACCACAGTTTCTGAACCTGCCCATGTCAAAATAGAGCATAGATGAGAGGGACAGGAAATATCTAACTCACTCTTGTGAGGAGGTCTCCCACTCTTTCGGTCAGGTGGATTTAATGCTAACTTTCTCACTCCTTGCTGCTTTTGCAGATTCTTTGGAAATCTTGTTCATTATTGTCTTACCTGAAGTTTTCTTGACCCACACATTTGCACTATATGTTGGTGTTAGCTCACTCCCTTTTCAGTTTTTATAAATTGGAGATCTACCTCTAGATTCTCCTTTGCTGAGTCCAGTTCACCCATCTAGGAGCAAGCCTGCATAGGACACACACTAGTCTTCCTTGCCCATCTCCTACATCTGGGAAATGAGGGGGAAGCATTCATTCTTTGATCAGACGAATGAAGAATGCAGGCTAATCCCAGCCTAAGCAGATCACTGGCACATCTCTCACCTGCTAGATTTCTCAGGCATGTGTGAGACACTGATCATTATGTTGCCTTGATTCAGGATATCAAGCTCTCCTAGTTCGGGATGTCAGATTTAGCAAATTAAAGTACAGACATCCTGCAATAGCAATTCAACTTTAGCCTGCGTGTTTAGTATTTTATCTAGAAATTCTACTCCTAGTAGTTCTGTTGATGTCACTCTCTTGACCTGAAGTGAGGAGGAGACTCCCCCAACCATTGACTTTGGGGATGAATCTCTCAGTTCAACTCTATACAAAAAAATACTTTTCCTAAGTGCCCTATCAATCTTCATTCTTTGAAATATTTTAAATAGTCAACCTTAGGGATGATAACCTTTCTTAATATTTCCTTTGGAAATTTGCATCTTGATTTGGTGGGGATGCAAGGTTAAAAGGACTCTCATGTATTGCTGGTAAAAATGTTCATTGTTACAACCATGTTGGTTTGCAACCTGACAAAATCCATTAAAATAAAAATTACACACACACTTTGGAGACTCCTTCCCTGAGAATCATTATATACATATAAAATGACACTAGTATAAAATGTTTCATAACAAGGATATCCTAGCAGTATTGGTTCATAGAAGCAAAAAAGAAAACAAAAATCAGTAAAAATTTAAATCACCATCAATAGAGGAATAACTGAATAATTTATGGTACAAAGCTCACTCTGAAATATTGAAAAGAATAAATTAGAACTATTCCAATTGATTTGGAGAGATTTCCATAAGGTATAGTTGAGGAAAACTTTTAGATTCATCAAAAAGTACATGTTTCTAAAATAAATGAATTATCACGATAGAAATCTCTATTTACAATTTTTCCTATAGCTACAGAAAAAAGGAGAAAATATGGAAGACTACATGTAATTGTGTTTATGACAGATCATGGGGAGTACATATATTAGGTTTGCAGAGACTGGTGGGAGGGAAGATTTTTCTTTTGCTAAAAATAAACTTCTCTTTTCCAGTGTAAAAATTCTACTTTCAAAAGCTCTTGTGCAAAGTATCGATCCTTTCCATTAAACCAGACCTAGATCTAGCCTTTATTATTGACTTTAGCATACAACCCTTTACCCTAAGGCTTCAGGCTAACTTTGCATAAGTAAATTGTTCAATCATTAACATAGTTTAATTCCACAGACAAAGCTTTAGTCATTTATAGGCACATATGGTAACCAAAAATAATAATAATAACTTTATTGTAAATCTTAAAAGGCAGACAAGCTGATTTTTAGGGAAACAATAGTAAATAGATAAAATTTAAATTATCTAACAGGAACTCCCTCAGTTTGCTCCTACAAAACAGGAAATTTACAAGCCTACTCATGCAGGCATATGACGTTTTCTTCCCTCCTGTTACATTAGAAGCAAGGCCATCTCTCTTTAAGCACCGCTCTTTCATCTGTGCTTTGAGATCTACTCACTTTTGTATTCCCAGGATGCTTATATTATTAATGATTGCTTCTGATCCCTATTTATGGAACCAGTCCCTCTCAACCAGATCCCTCGAACATACAATTACACAGAATCATCCTTCAACCACATATTTGCCTCCAGCTTATCACCATACTCTTCTTTACCTTTAATCTAACTTCTAGAAAGAACTGTTCATAGTTTAATCTCCTTTTCTTTGGCTCATCACTCCTCAGTCTATTCCAAACTGGCTTTCTTTGTCTTTTCTACAGTGAAAATTCACTGATCTCACCACTGACTTTCATGTCATGGAATTCAATGGATATTTTTCTGTCCTCTTCTTATTTGCTGTTACCATAGCATTTGACAATGTAGACAACTCCATTATTTCTATTGTCTCTGATAGTTTCCTTCTCTTTTCTTGGTTTCTGTGACATCACCCTCTCTTGGTTTCCCGACTATATTTCTGTTCTCTTTTTAATCTCATTTATGTTCATTCTTCTAGTCCTGCCTATTTAATGTTGCAATTTCTCAAGACTCAGATATCTTTCCTTCTCTCTAACTCTCTCTCTAAAACTTCAGATCTATGGCTCTAATTAACATCCATGTGTTGATGACTCCAATCTTTTCATCTTTGTAGTTCCAGATAGACCTCTCCTCTGGGTCATATATCCAACTACCTTCTCAACATCTTTACTTGGATATCAAAAGCATTTCAAGCTCCTTCTATCTGTGATTGAGCACATTACCCTCCTTCAAAACCTTGGTTCTCTCCCACTGTTAGAGTACAGCACCGTCATACTCTAGAGGCATAAGCCAGAAACCTAGCAGTCGTTCTTATTATTTCCCTTCTCTTATCTTCCCATACTTAATTGATCATTAAATCCTTTAAGTCAATCATCCAAATATATTTCAAACCTCTACTCTTATCATTATCTCCTCTGTAATCAGTACTTATCCAAGCTATTAGCTATTCTCATTTCTTTCCTGGACAATATTTATAATAAATTAGAATATATCATAATAACGATTATTATTATTTAACCTACAAACTGTTTTTCTTTTATCTCTATTAGGTCTCCTCCCACCATTCTCTAAACAGTGACTTTTCCAATAACAAATTTGATCAGGTCACTTTCTTCTTAAAACTCTTCAATGACTTTGGACTGCCCTTAGGACCAAGACCAAGTTTCTTCACATTGCCTACAAGCCCTGTATGATCTGGTTCTTGACATCATCTTTAGTCCTACCCTTTTGATCTTCCTTTCCCAGGGAAATACTTTTAAATCTCACAATCTAAGTGAAGCTGGTTTATTTTATCTCCTATGGAATTATATTTCCTTCCTTCTGAGTACTTATCTCAGTTTTTAATTAAATATCTATTAACAATTTGACCTTTTATTAGTAGCCTCCATTAGAATGGAGAGAATTTTAATTTTCTCATCATTGCATTTTCAAAGCCCTGAATGTGGCACATAAGCAGTACAAAAAATGTTTATTAAATAAATTAATAAAAATGCACACAGAATAATGTAGTGTTTGAGAGAATAAACTCTAGAATCAGATACACTGAATTTCAAATTCTAATTCTTCCCTTGCTAGTTGTATAATCCTGGGGAATTTTTTTCTCTCTTAGTTTCCTCATCCCTTCTAAGGATGGTTATAAAAATGTCAATAGCTAATATTAAACAAGGACAGTTATGGCACTTAACACTGGGCTAAGTGCTTTCATATGAATTATCTCACTTAAAATTAATGCCACGAGGTAGGTGTTAATATTATTCTTATTTTAGAGGTGAGGAAACAGAAAATTAAGAGAATTAAGTAACTTTCCCAAAGTCATATAGGCATTAAATGGAAGAGATATAAGTAAAACTTAAGTCAAGTCTATTTGCCACCAAAGTATATGCTTAAAGCCTTATTGCTTTAGTCATCCTTCTCCTCATACTAACCTAATGTGTGCCTCCACTGAGATTATATATACACTGCTTACCACAGTGTCTGGGACATAGTAAATCCTCCAGTAATAGTGCTTATTGTTTTTCTCACTGGTATTATTATTATTAGCACAGATTATAAGACCTAGGAAGTGAAACTGATAGATTTTCATTTCCCTACAGGATAAATTTATGCAATCTTAACAAGTCCCTGTCAATTCCGTCTGCTACAGAGCTAGTGGCTTACATCTAAGAAGGCAAAGCCTTCTTCCCCATCTTCAAGGTCCCTCCAAGAGCCTTCACATCCAAGAGGCCTGCCTAATACCTCCAAAGAGAGAAACTCACCCACCTCTGAACTCAGTGCAATTTGAACCTCCACCAAATGATAGGGTAATTAATCATAAGCCATCCAGAATAATTTCTTTTATTGCTGAACTCCAGGCTTTTACTGCTTTGTATTCCCTGAGCACCCAGCTGAATGCTTTGCACACCATTAGTGAAGGAACAAATATTTGTTAACTGATTGATTGAAAAGAGACAAGAAAACATCATAACTAAAACAAATTCTTTATGCCCTCTTCAGAGACCAGAATGTCAGTGTTCAGATGTCAGTAAATCATGAGAAGGATGTTGTAAGTTCAGAGAAAGTTCACTCAGAGCAATATTTTCTTCAAAGTCTCCTGGCCAGATAGACTAATTTCTCACTATAATAATTTCCACAGAGACGCTATCATAGCTTACAGCCACATTTCTATATCTTTTAATTTATAAAATTTAATAGCATGGTTCTTCATAGAGATTTAAAAGACTGATTTTCCAAGGGTTATTGACATTATTTATATCTGTTCCAATTGTAATTATAGCCTGCACCCTAACATAATCAAAACGGTGAATATAAAACAATGAGTTAGGAAAATAAAAATATCATAGAAATAATATATCCTACTCTTAGATGCTAAAGATTCTGGAATACTTGCCACATTAATAGATAGCATTAGGTTTTTCTAATTGACATTATTAAATGTATAAACACACAGCACACCCATATTATTATGTCAGCAAGATTATTCATTGTAGCTTTGGACCTATATATATTTCAATCTTTTAGTTTCTATTTGTCCTCACTGATCCTCCTCACTGTAAAAATTGATATCTTAACAGTGATCACTGTCAGGTTGATACGTACATGTTAATCATATAAACCAACAAGATTATTTGCCAACTGTTGAGATTGATTTAAAATCATATAATCAATTCCAGGTTCCAAGATTTCCTTACAATAGTAGTTTAGGGATAGAAAGTTGTTGGAAAGAGGAAGGTGGGGGAGGATAGAAGAGGCCTGGAGATTGTTTTGAAGATGCACTTACATGACAGGTATACCAATTTGCTTAGATGAAATGATTTCTTGGATTGCCTTTTGGGTGAACGATGGAGAACATAGTTGGGGAGACTGGGCTCCCCTCCTCAGTCCCTAGTACTTGCACCTCATTATTATGATGGCAAAGAAGGAACACACTGGCTAAATAATTGACAAGGGGTATTCATGTGTTTTTATCTTGCCCAACTCAGCTAAACAAATAAAAAATAGCAATATTAACTTTCTGTTTAGGTAGCATCTACTTTACCAAAGTTTTCCTCTGAATTTTTTTGTCCTTAAAGAGCAGCCAAAAATATGTTTATTTTGAACTATGAATATGTGTAAAAATCTGGAGTCCTGAATTTTAGATAAAGAGCTTTCTTGCTGACTTTTCCCTAATATATCAATACATTCTCTAGTCATTCAGCAAATAATTACTTGACTAAGCACAAGGGGAGGGGATAAATGCCTCCTTTCTGTAAGGCTGTCTTTTAGAACATTAGCCAAAATAAGTTTAGAAACGTACATTTTAGTCTTATTTTTTTCAGTTCTCATGAAAACAAGGTTTCTCCAGAAATATTTTCAAACACGTTGTTTAATCAAGAGAACTGTGAGATGAGGAAATCTGTAGAAACTAACAGAAACTAACAATAATGACTAATAGTTAAAACTTACATGGCTTTTCAAAGGTACAGAAATGTTATATAATAGATAACGCACACCAGAGCCATCAGTTAGGTCATGATGAAGCCACAAGATGTCCTGAATACATTTGATCACAGAAAACATAGTCACTTTGATTTGTAAACCATGTTGATGAATATCTTGTTCATCTTCATCATTTTTCAAATGAGAGACTAAAACCCAGAAAAGTCAAGTTGCTTCTCCAAAATAAACTGGCCAGATATTAACTTATTCATCACTAAAATCAAAATTTCTTGATTATACTTCTCATTGCCTAATTCCACAATTGTTTTCCCAACAAAACCAAAAAACTTATTATTCGTCAGTAACATGGTAAAGAAACATTAAATATTCAGGTTTAAAAGAACCCCAGGGCTTCCCTGGTGGCGCAGTGGTTGAGAGTCCGCCTGCCGAGGCAGGGGACACGGATTCGTGCCCCGGTCCGGGAGGATCCCACATGCAGCGGAGCGGCTGGCCCGTGAGCCATGGCCGCTGAGCCTGCGCGTCCGGAGCCTGTGCTCCGCAACGGGAGAGGCCACAACAGTGAGAAGCCCGCGTACCGCAAAAAAAAAAAAAAAAAAAAAAAGAACCCCATATCTTACCTATATTAAATAAGTTTCATTTAATGACTCATAGAGAAATTGAATCTATCACAAAGCATTAGACAACCTACCAGCAATTTCTGAAGTGTGTGTACGTTTTCTTAACTTCTATTTAACTTTTCAAATACAATCTGTAGAAAACCATGGGAAATTAACTCTATCTCAGGCAGTAATGTAAAAATGGAATAGAGTCTTACAAAGCATGCTCTCTAAATTATATTATAATAGAACTTAATAAAGCCTAAGTATTTTATTCTGGATTATAACAGGAATTTGCCTAGAGGTATTCAATAGCATTTAGAGAACAAGCAGGGATAATTTTCAACTTCTGATAATATGATAGATCACAAACTCCCCTTTCCTCTCCCCAAATACTTACTGATATAAGATATCTAAAAATTGTGGTTATAACTAATATTTTTTTTTAAATACACAAATACGTTTGTGAAAATGTAAGGGAAATTTCCAGAAACCAAATAGCAAAGAAGAAGCAGAAAACCAGAGTGACATGAATTTTAAAGCAAATTACAGGAAGCCGTTTTGGTAAGAAGAAAGGACCTTGTATTTAAATTGAGGGAAAGGGGAAATAGACAATAAACAAAGAAGGAAAGAATGAAGTAACAAAAGAAAGAAGGAAAGAAGGAGGGAAGACATGAGACTATGATAAAGTAGCGTACAGAAATTTCAAAGAATGATATGCCAAAGAATGACTGGATGGTTACTTTAGATTGGATAGCCAAAGTCTCAGCATGTTGACATTTGCTGAGAAATTAATAACATTTTGAGATAGCTAAGAAAAAAAGAAAAGAAAAAAACAGGAAAAAGAGAATTTTAGGCAGAGGAAATAATGATATCATTATCTGTAATTCAGTTGTTAAAGAGATCATAGAAGATTAACCAAAGAAAAATGTTCAAAATAAAATTTAAAGTTTAAAATCATGTTTCAAAAATCAAAATGTGTGTAACATGATGTATTTCTGTAGAGAGAGACATACAGAAATAAAAAAAATACTTAAGAGAATAGACAAACACTGCTTTAACTGGGACTACATCAAACTAAAAAGCATCTACATGGTAAAAAAAAATTTAACAAAATGAAGAAACCTACTGGATGCGAGAAAATATTTGCAAACCGTATGTCATATAAGGGGTTAATATCCAAACTGTATAAAATACTTATACAACTCAATGACCAAAAAAATCTAATTGAAAAACGGGCAGAGGAACTGAATAGAAATTTTTCCAAAGAAGGCATCCAAATGGCTAAGAGGTACATGAAAAGGTCTCAACATCACTTCTCATCAGGGAAATGCAAGTCAAAAGTACAATGAGATATTACCTCACACTTGTTAGAATGGCTATTATCAAGACAATTAGAGATAACACATGTTGCTGAGGATGTGGAGAAAAAGGAACACTTGTGCACTGTTGGTGGGAATGTAAATTGTTTCAGTCACTATGAAAAATAGTATGGAGTTTCTTCAAAAAATTAAAAATAGAACTATATATAATTCAGTAATTCCACTTCTGGGTATATATCCAAAACAAATGAAAAGAGATATCAAAAAGATATTTGCACTCCCATGTTTGTTCACATAGCCAAGATATGGAAACAAACTAAGTGTCCATCAATGGATGAATAGATAAAATAAAGAAGATGTGAGATAGATATATATATATAAAATATTCCATTGATATATATATATTCCATATATTTATACATATGGAATGGAATATGGAATATTATTCAGTCATGAGAAGGAATATTATTATATTATTCAGTCATGAGAAAGAAGGAAATTCTGCCATTTGCAACAACATGGATGGACCTTGAGGGCATTACGCTAAGTGAGAAAAGTTAGAGAAAGACAAATACCATATGATGTCACTTACATGTGGCCTCTAGAAAAGCCAAACTCATAGAAACAGAAAGTAGAATGATGGTTACCAGGCTCTCAGGGAGCAGGGGAATTGGGAAGATGTTTTTTAGGGTACAAATTTGCAACTGGTAAATAAGTTCAGGAGATCTAATGCACAGCATAGCATTACAGTCAACAATACTGTATTATAAACTTCACATTTGCTAAGAGACTAGCTCTTAATTGTTCTCACTAAAAAAGAGAAATGATAATTATGTGACATAATAGAGGTGTTCACTCATGCTAACATAGTAATCATACTGTACTATATAAATGTATCAAATCAACACATTGTATATCTTAAACTTACACAGTTCTATATGTCAGTTATACCTCCATAAAAAAGTTGGTTATATCTGGGATGGAATTATGTGTAATGTTTATATCACTTTTGTTTATTTGTCTTTGTTAAATTTTTACAATGAACCTGTATTATTTAAAAATAAGAAAAAAGTTAATATTAAACAATTAACATCACTTTATCTGATATTATTATTGAAAGACCACTGTGATCAGTACACTCTGTTACATTCATCCCTTCACCCAATCAAAACACCATGGCCTTCATGTCAAAATGACAAACTGTTCTTTGACAACACTTTTGATCTGAGGTAAAAAGACTAAATTAAACCACAGAGATGAGGGAAATGTATATGCTCTAATCTCAGTTATCTGTTATCTGTTATTAGTTATCTACTGTCTGTTCCTGACTCCCATACTAAGCTCTCCAGAAATTGACCTCACTGCAAACTTAACACCAGTGACTCAGAACAAGATGAGGTGGGAGTTTCGCTACCAGCTGTTTTAAAGCCATGTCTCCAAGGTTCACAAATGACGGTCATTAAGGATTTGCCTCAGATGTCCTAATAGACACCTTTTATTTTCAGAATCAAAGCAAATCTACAATTACTGGAGGAGCATGGGCTCAGGCTGATTGATACTAGAGCACTAGGTAAAGAAATCCAGTCTTTCTCTATTCCCCTCAGGGAGAAAGCAGCTTGTGTGTGATCTTTCTTTCTCTCTGGTCTAAGATACACATTGACCCAGTCTGTTACCTAATCCTGCCTCTCTCACACTCCCATAATGTACTCAAGAGTTATGTTTACAGAGTACTGACAAAATTGCAGAGTCACGTCTACAGCAACATAAAGAAAATTATTTTCTTAGATAAAGGAGATTACTTGCTACTGGCGAGATGAATCACTCGGAACCATAGTTCATTGCTGCTTTCATGGGCTTTATCCAAGATTAGAAAATAAACAAGTCTGGGAAAAAGTAAATCTAACAACTGGCAGAATCTCTAGAAAAGCCTTACTGTTCTTTTCATCATTAACAAAAGTTTTGTTTTGTTTTATCCTCTTGAGTCTTTCCTACAAGATTCTGCACTGAGTCCTGTTTTCATGAATATTACAACATTCCTATTGCCTTACTAGAGGTTCCAACCAATATTCTTACTTTCCTGGGGGTGGCAAAACCAGGTTAGAGCCTCACAAATGCCATTTCCTCATCCTGGCTACACAGATTTTATTTTTATAACTTTTGCTGTTAGGTTAGGGTCAAGATGCCAGTGAATCATGAGTGTACATCAGGTACATCTTCAACTTCCAAGGGCATCCAGCTTCCTCTCTCTTCTCAGGAAATGAAGACTGAACAGGCTCAGCCTCACAATGGCAGGAGTCTCTTCTTGGAAAAAAATATGCCCAGGACAGACTCCTGATATACTTCAGACTTAAAGAAACCGAGAAATAAACTCTTATGATTAATGTGTAGACTACTAAGTTTTGGAGGTAGTTTAGATACAGCAGCCTTCATTAATTGTCCTAATGCACGGAGTCTGAGTTTTCTCATATATAATAGAGGCAAAATTATATACACTGCAAGGCTGTTGTGAGAAATCAATGAACAGATACATTAAAAATATGTAGACTGGTATATTATCTTCATGAATGCTGTCAAATGGCCTGTTCTTTGGGGGTTATTATACTGTTTACCTTGGTAAAATTATAGAGATTGGTCCCATCTTTCCAATTCACATCCCCCTTAGATCTCCTCTGGCATTCACAATTGTCACACCAACCAAGGCATACAGCCCTTCCCTTGGTCTTTTTGCTGAAGACATTTCACATTTAGATAGCAGGTCCATTAGAAACTACTACTTACAAGGTGTTAAAATTAGTTTAAAGGGGTAACCTTACCCACGAGGCCTTTGCATCTTATTAATGAATGGTGCTTAGTGATTAAGCGGTCTTTAAGACAAAAAAGATTGAAGTTCTAATTGTGTAATTAGAAAGAAGCTAGAAACCCTTAAGTACAAAAGTAATTATAACAATTATATGTTAGATACTAAATATGCACCAGGCTCTGAACTGAACACTTTATATTTATTTTGACATTTCATCGTCATAGTATGACTATGAGATAGGTACTATTAAAGCCAATTTTCTAACTGAAGAAACTGAGGGTGAGTGTGGTTAAGTGGAATACCCAAGGTCACACAGTAAGTGGGAAAAAGTAGAAAGAGAACCCTGCTCAGACTGATTCTCTGGAGCCTATGCCCTTACTTTTCTTACTATACTACCTTCTGAGATTTGGGGTAGGTTACACAGTGAGCGTTTGATAAAGGTCAATTTTCTTATCCTTTTTTAATATTGTCCCTCAAATCATATCAGGTACAAGACCCTCAGCTCTGCTCTGTGATGAGGACTGTACTGATGCCTGACAAGTTGTATTTAGACCAATTGTTGCTTCCAGGTCCTAGAAGTTATGGAGCCTCATCCATTCCTGTATAAGACACATGAGCATTGTTTTTCATCAGAGGTGCATAAAAACATACCTGTGAGGTTTTAAAAAATAACTGCTTAGACACCATTGTTGGAAAAATATAAAGAAAATCCTCTTCTAACTCAGAAAGGTTCTCCACAAACATGGTAAAGAATAGAGAAAGAAAACGAGTTTGTTATTGAATAAGCTTTAAACCAGAATATAACAGGCATGTCATACAATCCTCTAAGAGATTGCAAAGACAGAAAGAAATGTCATTCATTCATATAGCTTAGCAGATACAACTCATTAGCTACATGTTCTTCAGATAAATAACTACTCTTCAAGTAAGAGGACTTGGTAACACCATTTGTCACACATAGTTCATCCTAATTTTACCTGGTAATTAGGGTGACTGTGTTAGTTAACTGGCTTTATACCAAAAAAAAAAAATAATAATTTCTCCTATCTTTATAACAGGAGGTAATTTTGCACTTTGGAACAAGGAGCCCATGGAAGCCCATGTTTTACCCTCCCACAGAGACCGGAAGAGAGTGACACTATCTCCCTGGATGTTTACATTCCAAAGAGATGGTTCCAGGTCCTGGAGAAAGACATTCCAGGGCTGTAAAATGGGCAAAAGTCTTATTTAGCTATTAAAAAATGTACATATATTTCTAAGAAAGGGAGCAAGAACTTACAAGTTTTCTAAAGTAAATGCTCTAAGAAAAGGGAGTTAAAGGCAATCTTTTCCTTTATTGCAATGAGGAGAATTAGGCCTCTTGTTTTTAATTTTTATTTGTCCTTACACCATTCCCTGTGAATTGATTCATTTGTCCTGAGTTGGAACCCAGGACTCCACATCCTGCTGGATGTTTCATTCTAAACTACAATTAAGTGTTTCTACATCCTGCTGCCCTATTCCAGGAGTGAGGAAGAAAGTCCCATACCTCATCGGAAATGGGGAGAGGATGAGATACTGTCTCATGACAGCCTCCCAGGAAGAAGAAAGAGGCAGAGAGAGATGGCCTGGAAGCAGCTCTTTACAGGCCTCCCAGGCTCTCCTATCCTAGGAGGATTACAAGGAATCTGCCAAGCTCCGATTAACTGTAGGTCAAGTATTCATTTGACTACGAGGTTGTACAAACATGTGACGGTCATCAGGGCACTATGGTGAAGCCATTACCCAGCAATAACCACGAACAAGTCCTGGTTTTATAAAAGTCGTACACACTCATTGGGGGGAAAGTGATTCAGAGGCACATTTTCTAAATTCATGTTTTAAAGAAAAATCCCAGAAAATGGAATCAATGATACAACGTAAATTAAGTGCTCACATTTGGACCAATCAAGTCACACTACGGATATAGTTTCCTATTATTTAAAGGGAGCTAAGGGGAATATATATATATATATATATATATATATATATATATATATATCCAGAATCACAAAGTGCTCACTGAGAGGATCTTGGTCATCAGCACAGTAGAGGAGTCCTAGAAAGAAGATTCAAGAAAAAGAGGGTAATTCAGAAGTACAATATTAAATTCAATAAAACAGGAAAGGGTACTTTTCTTATTGTCTCATAATTTCACTGAGACCCCAAAACTGGGAACCACTGATAATCAACCATTCATTCGCCATCTTCTTGGAGGTACTAGATACATCTCCAAAGAACTTGTGAATAAGTAGCCAAATCCAATCCTGTGATTCCAGCCAATTTACCCTCAATCTATACAAGAGTTCCTAAAACATTTGTTGAACTTAAAAAGACTCAGAAGATCCTTTGAAGAAAATTATTAGTTTTAATAAAAGCTATGGGATTTCCCTCTCTTCCACTTCTTCCCTGGCTCAGCAGC
Source organism: Physeter macrocephalus (assembly GCF_002837175.3). NCBI lineage: Eukaryota > Metazoa > Chordata > Mammalia > Artiodactyla > Physeteridae > Physeter > Physeter macrocephalus. The sequence continues at coordinate 8,804,790 of NC_041219.1, read as the reverse complement.
CAAGTCAGTAGGTACCCATAAGAACCATCACAGAGATAGAGTTTGACAATCAGCAGGAGAGACTGTGACCTCACTTTCCAACTGGATAATTACTGAGTTTTTGAACCTCATAAGCTCTCCCAGTGCTGGGATAGAGTGTGACAGAATTATTCCAAGAGCCTAACTTGAGTCTCTGAAGTTTGGGCACTAAAGAGACTGGAACCTGGTTTTCATCCAGAGAAGTCTGAGGGTGGAAGCCTGGAAGAAAAGGACTGCAGTAGAAGCAACCTGCATTTCCATGCTGCCTTGGCAAGGATGAGTATGTCCCATTGGCCTAGTGCAACTGGAAAGAACCCCGCTAGAGAGGACTGCCTGTTTTGATGAAGAAACCAGAGGTGCATCCCTGGAAGGCAGGAGCTAGGATGTGATAAGAGGTTGACAGGAGAGCACATCGTCCAAAGAAAAAATGAGGAGTGTTCCATAAGAGGTCTCTGAAGAGACCAAAGATACCCCAGGAGAAAACAAGCTTGATGTTCCAAGAACAGAGGGTATTAATTTGTAGCACCAATGGTCCAGTGATTTGAAAACATTTTTGATCATAACCCATGGTATGAAATACACTTTACATGGCAATTCCATACACACACACACACACACACACACACACACACACACACACACACACACGAGTCCTGTCTACCTTGAGAGAGAGAGAGAGAGGAGAGACTCAAAATTTCACAAAATAAAATTTGTTCTTCTTGCAAGATATGCATTCTGAAATCTAATTCAGTCTGTGCTCTACAAAGTTATTATATGTCCATAATCAATCAAATTCAACATAGAGTGTACAGCCCTCTAGATGCCAGAAGGAGCAAAACTGGTGGAAAAGAGGTGCATCAAGAAGAGTGGAAAAGCACACCTTTTTACCTGTTCTTAATATGCAGAGCTTGAATTCAGGCTTTGAATTAGACAACAGATTGAAGGTATGGTTTTATGTTTGATTGCAATTATCTCTGTTTCTTCTAACATCCCAACATGCATGGAAAAACTATGCTATCTGCCTCACAGGGATGAGCAAAGTGGACTGACCTAACCTGTTGGAAGACAGCATTTGGAAAATATTGTTTTCTGTTTGCACCCCATTGAGTTAACACATGCAATAAACTTAGTTTCATAAATGTGGACGGACCTAGAGTCTGTCATACAGAGTGAAGTAAGTCAGAAGGAGAAAAACAAGTATTGTATATTAATGCATATATTTGGAATCTAGAAAAATGGTATAGATGACCCTATTTGCAGGGCATGAATAGAGACGCAGACATAGAGAACGAACCTGTGGACACACATGGGGGAAGGCGGGATGGGATGATTTAGGAGACTGGGATTGGCATATACACACTACCAGGTGTAAAAGAGATAGCTAGTGGGAACGTGCTGTATAGTGCAGGGAGCTCAGCTTGGTGCTCTGTGGGGACCTAGATGGGTGGCATGGGGAGGTGGGAGGGAGGTCCAAGAGGGAGGGGATATATGTATACATATAGCTGACTCACTTTGTTTTACAGCATAAACTAACACAACATTGTAAAGCAACTATAACCCAATTTAATAAAAGAAAAGAAACACAGGCAACCAGAACTAAAAAAAAATAATAATAGCTACCCTTTGTTATAGATGGAATGTTTGTGTTCCCCCCAAATTCATATATTGAAGCCCTAAGCCCCAATGTGATTGTATGTGGAGATAAGGGCCTTTGGGAACTGATTAGAGCTAGATTAAATCATGAGGGTAGAGCTTTCAGGATGGGATAAATAGCCTTATAAGAAGAAGAGGAGTTTCTCTCTCTCTTTCTCTCTCTCTCCCTCTCCCTCTCTCTGTCTCCCGCCCTCCCTCCGTGTGTGTGTGTGTGTGTGTGTGTGTGTGTGTGTCTGTGTGTGTGTGTGCGCATAAATACAGGCATAAATGTGAGAGCAGCTGTCTGCAAACCAGGAAGAAGATGCTCACTAGACACTAATTCTGCTGGACCTTGATCTTGAACCTTTCAGCCTCCAAAACTATAAGAAATAGTGTCTGTTGTACATAAGCCATCCAGTCTATAGCATTCTGTTATAGCAGCAGGAACTAAGACACCCATTATAAAGACCTTAATTATTTACCAGTTATTTTCAAAGCTATTACCTCATTTAATCATTATAATACATAGTCATAAGGTAGTTATTAAGAGGAGTTTGATGTTTTCAGCTTGCATCTTTCAGTTTTCTGATCTTCTGACCCTTGAAGGACATTACTCAGTGTCTGCCAGTAGAGGTGTTTGTCATAGAACTCAGGAGGAAAAAAAGGGGGGGACAACACAAATGCCTTAAATTTAAGGGCTAAGAGGAACTTTTTTTTGCAGCTGGGCAAGGAAATTTCACTGAGGAAATAGCTTGAGGAGAGCTCCTGTATGTGGAGGCAAGGAACTGAAGGGAAAAATGATAAGAGTATTGCTAGGCGATTATATGTTTTCTTTCACGGAATTCAAGAAACTAATAATGGACTTGAGTTCTATGGATGTTGCTTTTGGTTGCATGAAGAAGCTAAAATGAGGTAGAGCTGGGACATGAGTTCAAGCTAACTTCCAAGCTCATGCTACATCATTTACTTTAGTTTGTAGATACTACTGAGTATCTTCTTCAGAGTTCTGTGTCTGGAATTTATGCATCAAAGAATAAGGCAGCATTGTCAGATTAAGTAGAAAAGAGAATTTGGAATAGATAAAGGATTAAATGAGAAGGAGCAGTGCTCTGGATGGGAATAAATCGTGAGATACATTTTCTAGTAATTTCCTCCCCCTGTGATGATAACAAGGGGAAGCTACAGGAAAAATTGTTCACTATTTCTCTCAAATCAAAAAGCAGAGTGATACAAACAAACATGAATAGAGAGCACTAACCATACGCAAATTGAAATAAGTATTCTAATTTCTGGAAAGAATAGAGACCTATATTAGGTGACTGTGAGGCTTATAAACTTGTCCTTCCCCATTACTTAAAATTGTATTACACAAATTCATTTAGTACCCTGAAGAATTCTGGAGAGTTGTTTTTTTGGGTTTTTTTGGTAACATTTACTCTACCATGGAAATCACCACTAAGTCTGATAACATAAACTATAGTAACAGGCAAACTGTTCTTAATAAGAATGTCACAGTATTACACTGTTTGTTCAGATCTACTTAAGAAATTATTAGTGGCCCGGAGCTCTAAGGTTCTTTCTTAAGAGTATTTCATCCTCAGGTAATTTTTTAAATTTTTCGTGTCACTATGACTAACAAATAGAGCTCTTAACAACACCAATATTTAATACATTTTGTAATTGGTTTCCCATTTTCTCAGAAAAATATTCAAAGTACTTTCATGCATGTAGCTCTATACCACTACAATAGAACACTGAAGGGAGAAGCAGGAGGAAATCTCTGCAAAATATCTCTGGAATTGGGCTTCCCTGGTGGCGCAGTGGTTAAGAATCTGCCTGCCGATGCAGGGGACACGGGTTCGAGCCCTGGTCTGGGAAGATCCCACATGCTGCGGAGCAACTAAGCCCGTGAGCCACAACTACTGAGCCTGCGCATCTGGAGCCTGTGCTCCACAAAGGGAGAGGCCTTGACAGTGAGAGGCCCGCGCACCGCAATGAAGAGTGGCTCCCGCTCGCTGCAACTGGAGAAAGCCCCCGCACAGAAATGAAGACCCAACACAGCCAAAAATAAATAAATAAATTAAAAAAAAAAAAAAAATATATATATATATATCTGGAATAGTCTGTGAATCCTAACAGAAGAGAAAGAATATGTGTGAATAATATAAAAACTGGTACTGTGAGTCAAACTCATAAAACCACTTTGATGGCCAGAAGTGCTCTTACACCTTTTTTTGGTAAAATAAAATGATTTGAGAGATTAGTATGACACCTTCAAAACTGCCACTTCACAAGATTCTATAACTTTATCTGTGGCTAAGTTTAACTCAGTCACAAGACTAGAACTTTCACCTCTGTTAAAATACAGGTTGAGCCAATGTTGACAACATGTAATAGTCATCACAAAAACTCAAAATGTTAATTAACCTGATAAAATCCCAACAAAAAAGATGTGATTTTAGGGCTCTGGGCAGATAAAGAAAGAGACGAAAAGTCTTTCATGAGCTTTGTTATTGCTGTAAAGAGGTCATCCTTTACTTGTCATTTCTTCTTTAATAGGGCTCCTCCCCATCCCTCCACTACAAACAGAATATATGAAGTTGTTCATTTCAAAACTGTTTGCGATAATCTAATCTAAAGCAACCAAATTTTCCCTGTGACAATCAACAACCTTCAGATATTTCATATCAAAAGATAGATTAATGGATAAAGATGTCGTTTATGTATACAATAGAATATTTCTCAGCCATAAAAAATAATGAAATTTTGCTATTTGCGACAACATATATGGAGCTGGAGGGTATTATACTAAGTGAAATAAGACAGAGAAGGATAAATCCTGTATATTTTCACTTACATGTGGACTTTAAAAAACAAAGCAAACAAATATAACAAAACAAAAGCAGACTCACAGAGAATTAACTAGTGCTTGCCCGAGGAGATAGCAGTGGGAGAGATGGGCAAAACAGGGGATTAAGAGGGACAAACTAACAATTATAAAATATATAAGCCACGGAGATGTAATGTACAGCACAGAGAATATAGTCAATGGTATTATAATAACTTTGGTGTGATAGAAAAACATCAAATCACTATGTTGTGTACCTGAAACTAGTATAACATTATGTCAACTATACTTCAATTAAAAAACAAAGAGGGCTTCCCTGGTGGCGCAGTGGTTGAGAGTCCGCCTGCCGATGCAGGGGACACGGGTTCGTGCCCCGGTCTGGGAAGATCCCACATGCCGCGGAGCGGCTGGGCCCATGAGCCTGCGCGTCCGGAGCCTGTGCTCCGCAACGGGAGAGGCCACAACAGTGAGAGGCCCGTGTAACGCAAAAAAAACAAAAAAACAAAAAAAGAGAAACAGTAAAATGCATTATTCTTTCATTAAGCCCTGAGGGCTTATTTTAAATTATTTTATATGTTATTCTCTCATATTTTGAATAATTTGATTAAGTTTTAGGAAAGTAATTATTTCTTGAAGTGTCTTGAGATTTTATCAACATTGTGTGTATTAGTATTCATTGTTTTTCATCGTTACCTTTCGTAGGGATGCCTGAGAAACACATGGTCTAAAGAATGAAAATATGTCTTTTGTGAAATAGTAACAAAAATAAGCCAAATTGAGAAATTCTAGATGTAGAAAGAACTTTAGAGATGATTTGGTCCAATTACCTCATTTGACAAATGAAGAAGCTGAGGTTCAAAGAATATAAATAAGTTTTCTCACCTCATTCATCCAAGATGTTTAGCAAACTACACGCTGAATTCAATGGCCTGTCTCTATTCCACATTGTCTTCCTTTAGGAAGAGAACATTTTTGAAATTTTTTTTTCCCTTTAGTCATTTAATTAATTGTCTGAATAGAGAAGTCTTGGTTGTTAAATTACAACAGGTAACTACCTTTTCAACTGAAAGTTAAATAGCTATCTGATTCAAGACCAAGTACTATTTTATTAAAGTTGCTTGTCATACCTGACCTTCTAAAATGACAGATTTTTGTTGTTCCAAATAAAAATTAAAAATTCACGAAAATGTTTTTGTAAGTAGCTTATTACCTATTAAGGTATAGACATCCTTTAGTATAAAATATGTATAACTGCCTTATAGATTATTAATGGGCTCTCAGAATGTTTAGCATACTAGATGTGTTTAAAAAAAACAAATTGGAATTCTGATTCTAAGCTTTCTTTCAAATCTATTATTTTAATTGTGGGAGAATTTTTTTAATCATTCATTTCTAAATGATGATTTGCATATACAAATGCATGTTTTCCATGAATAATCTCAAATTAGATCAACCAAAATGATTTCATACCAAAGGCAAAAAATATATGCCTTTGTAATCAAGAAAACAATCTTAACTTAGCTCAGCAATTCATATCAATGATGGTAAATGTGTCATGATTAGACTATAGTGTAATGCAAATACAATAACCCATTTCTGTACATTAATTCATATTTATTACTGGACATTTTTTTCCATCAATAAAAGAAGAATGTGAACTGTGAAACCCATGACCTAGATAAAAAGATCAAGATGTTAGACCTGTTCCTTGGTGACTAGACAAAGTATTAATGGAAGGATAAAAAAGGTTTTCTAAAAATACAAGAGCAAATATGTATCTGAAAACATCTAGTCAGAACTTCTTTTAAAACCTTCAAGATGAACCACAGAGAGAAGTTTCTATATGATGGATTTCTTTCTTGCAATAACACAATTCATTCTACAAATATTTATTGAACACATGATCTGTGCCAGGCACTCTTCCCAGTGCTAAGGATATAGTGATAAACAATGTTCCCTGTCTTCATGGAGCTTATATCCTGCTGGAAGGAGACAGACAAGATGTTACACGTCAGATGGTGATAAGTACTGAGAAGAAAAAAATCAAAGTAAGATGAGACTGGGACTGGGCAAGGGTGCTATTTTAGATATAGACGTCCAGAGAAAAACTCTCTCATTAGGTGGTATTTTGAAGGAATGAACCATTAGAGACATCTGGAGAAAAACATTCTAAGTAAAGGGAATAGCAAGTGCAAAGGCCCTGAGAGGGAATAAGCTTGGCCCTACTGGCACTACATCAAGAGGACCATGTTGGAGTACGGTGATTAAAGAAGAGAACAGCATAGATGAGGTCAAGGAGGTAAATCTGTCAGACTATGGAGGGCCTGAAACCACTCTAAAGACTCGTGCTTTTACTCTGAGTCAGAAAGCACTGGGGGAGGGAAATTGAGTCCAAAAGTGATGTAAATCTGACTTATAGTTTAAGAGATGAACCAGGCTGCTGTGTGAAGAATAGTCTGTAGAGGGCAAGAATAAAGCAGTGACCAGATAGGAAGCTGATGCAATAATCCAGGCAAGAGGTGATGCTGCTGGGTCACAGGGGTAGCAGTGGTGGTATGAGAAGTGGTGGGGGCCTGATATATTTGGAAAGAAAACAAGCTTTGCTACTGGTAGCAATTTGCTATTTGAAAGGTAGAATAATGGCTTCCCAAAGCATCCATGTCTAATCTGTGAATATGTTAGATTATGTGGCCAAGAGGAATTAAGGTTGCAGATGGAATTAAGGTTGCTAATAGCTGACCTTAAAATAAGGAGATGGGGCTTCCCTGGTGGCGCAGTGGTTGGGAGCCCGCCTGCCGGTGCAGGGGATACGGGTTCGTGCCCGGGTCCGGGAGGGTCCCACATGCCACGGAGCGGCTGGGTCCGTGAGCCATGGCCGCTGGGCCTGCGCGTCCGGGGCCTGTGCTCCGCAGCGGGAGGGGCCGCAACAGTGAGAGGCCCTCGTAACGCAAAAAAAAAAAAAAAGGAGATGATCCTGGACTATCCAGGTGGGCCCAAGGTAATCATAAATGTCCTTAAAAGTGAAAGAGGGAGGTAGAAGAGTGAGTCAGAGGAAGATGTGACTACTGAAGAAAGAAACAGAGATACAGCGTTGCTGGCTTTAAAGATAGAGGAAGGGCGCCATATGCCAAGGTAAGGGGCAGCGTCTAGAAACTGGAGAGGACAAGGAAACATAGTTTCCTCTAGAGCCTCCAGAAGAGAATGCAGTCTTGTCTAATCTTGAAGAATCTACACCCAGTGAGACCCTTGTCAGGCTTTAAACTTACAGAACTTTGTAGGATAACAAATTTGTGTTGCTTAAGCAAGTTTGTAGTGATATGTTTCAACAGCAGTAAAAAATTAATATAGATTAATACAGGATATTAGAGAAAGAGAAGAGTCAAGGGTCACTAGAGGTTTAATGTAATTTGAATTTCATAACTTTGGCTAATAAAGTGTTGATTCATTATTGGCGTAGCTAAATATGTTTTTTGTAGCTTTTGAAAATCTCAGTAAGTACCTTTACAAATGAAGGCTTCTAATGCAGATGTTGGTGCCTATCAGTGACCTGATCATCTCTGCTTCATTTTTCATTTCCAGAATATAAACACTAACTTTTATTGAATTTGATCCTTTAATACAAAGCATTTTTTTAACATCTTTATTGGAGTATAACTGTTTTACAATAGTGTGTTAGTTTCTCCTTTACAACAAAGTGAATCAGTTATACATATACATATGTTCCCATATCTCTTCCCTCTTGCGTCTCCCTCCCTCCCACCCTCCCTATCCCACCCCTCTCATGGTCACAAAGCACAGAGGTGATCTCCCTGTGCTATGCGGCAGCTTCCCACTAGCTATCTAATTTACATTTGGTAGTGCATATATGGGGTCAGGTTTTTAAATTTAGATATAAGAAAGTTCAATATTCTATAAATAAGAATATCTTAAGTACTCATGAACATAACAAGAAGTATAATGTAGTGGTATTTGTTTTTCTCCTTCTGACTTACTTCACTCTGTATGACAGACTCCAGGTCTATCCACCTCATTACAAATAACTCAGTTTCATTTCTTTTTATGGCTGAGTAATATTCCATTGTAATACAAAGCATTAAAGTGTGCTTGTAAAGCACTGAAAATATTTTTTAAATTAACATAGTAGTACTTAAAAATGAGCATTGTCCTTCTAGATTGTCAGCTTACAAAGCTAAACCCTAATAGCAATTTGGTGCCATGTCAAAACAGGTTTGACTCTGTTTCTTTAGCATTGCCTCCAGAGTCTGTTTACAAATCCTGCAAGCAAAGCGCATTATGAATTTACAAAACCACCTATTTTTTTTCTGAAAATAAGCTAGCTAAATGTATCACTCAGTTAACTTTAGTTTTTATTTATATCCTCCCTATCACAGGAAAACCAAATGAGGCAGTATGACTCACTTTCTTTATTCATTCAACAGATATTTATATTTTTATACTTGGTTTTCTTGATCTGTAAGAAAAGCACTTTTGTCTGAGGGCCATAACACAGCTGGGTTATTCCCTTAGCAATAAGTTCCAAGGAAACCAACCAACTTGGGAAGCCAGATATTCACCCAATTTTGAGGACTCAAGAAGACAAAGATATGACAGTTGTCACTCCTAGAGATCTGAGCATATGTCCGAGAAGCTGTCGATACTTGAGAGATGCGGCAGGATCAAGACCCAGAAAAACCAGTAAGAACAAGATCAAAAACAGGACATAAGCCTTAAGTGAGAGATGTAGTTTATGTTGAAACTTTGATCCTAGAGGCAGCAATTGGTGAAACAGAATGAATCTGTTTAAAGTAAGGAAGGCGTCAGTCCTCTGGACTTAAAATTGGGGCCATAATGGTGCTACACTTAGTGACCATTGAGCATCTGGGGCTTAAATCTGATACACTTGGCCCACTGTTTTTTTGGCAACTAAAGAAACACAGGTCAATAAGATACACAGAAAACGGGTGGCTCTAGAATCTCAAATTCAGGACAATGACTTGATCCAAAGCCAATCAGATTAAGTGGAGGGGGCAAGGGAGTTACGGAGAAGCCGATTGTGTTTCTTGCTGCTTCTGTGGTTGACTCAAAAGTTATGTGTGTCACATATACACTGATATGTATAAAATAGATAACTAATAAGAACCTGCTGTATAAAAAATAAATTAAAATTAAAAAAAAAAGTTATGTGTGTCTACATGGAGCCGGGTAGGAAAATGGGAAGATATAAAAACATAATAAAGGGTCAAAATAGAAAAGTGTTGGCTGGGTGGAGTTCAAGGAAGCTTAATTCTAAAAGATGAAAGGAGTAAAGAGTTTAAAGGGAAAAGTGTGAATTCCCAAAGGCTTCTGACGTTTTTCCTCCTATGCAAAACTGAAACCCTCACCATCTGTCTCACTCCAACAGGAGTTTTTTCATTGTATACCTGTCTACCGTATCTCTTCTCCATTGTTTACCACACTTAGTCCAAGAGTTTACTTTCTAAACTTGCTAAGTGACTCTCCTGATACACTTTCAAAGAAATGTGCAACCTAGCAATACTTTAAAGGTGTCTCTTTTTCAGATGTACATTAGGCCTTGTCTTGGGGGTTACTAATTTTCACTAGAACTGGTCACATCTAAAAGAGGAGCTTATCTCAAAAAATTAAGGAAATTTCCGGAATATCATAAACAATTCCTCCAACTCTGGGCACCGATGCTGCAGATTTCCTGCAACTGCTGCTCATCTCCGCAACCAGCACAAATAGATAATGTTGCTGCCACCCAGAGTGGGGACTAGGATGAAAAGACAGAGTCTCAGGCACTTAGGCACAAAATTGAAGAAGGTCCCAAATGATTCAGTAATCAAGATAAATTATATCAAGTGCAATGTATTTTAAAAGCTAAGCTGACACAAAAATTGTATTGAGCAAAATATCAAATTGATGAAGTAAAATACCAAACATTTAAATTTTAAATTAATTTAAATTTTTAGTTCTTTAATCCTTTTTTTTGTTTCTTTGATGAAGGAATATTTGGCTTAAGAAGTGAGAATGTACTCTGTGAATGCACTGATATATTCCCTGGCAATAAAAACATAGGATTTAGCTTATTGATTGTTCTTTATATAAATTTGAGAATGTTAACTGCTAAATGTTGCTTCCAATGAAGGTATGAAATCAGTTGTTAATTAATAAGCCCCTAAATGCCTGATCATTTTTATTTCATTTAACTCTCACTTTTACTTATCTTTTACTTTTCACTTATCTATACAAAAACATTTTGAATATTTATGTGAGATGTTTCATCACTAAGTTATCACCAAGTTTCTTATATGTGTTTCTCAAGATACACTAGATATAGAACTATATGAATTTGTTAAGAAAGCTCTAGAGATAAAAACAACTTTTATACATTAATGAAAATGATGTATATAGCTCAGCTGTTAGACATTCCCCACTTACATGTAACCCATCTCTGTGTCTACTCGACTCCAAACTTGACCCAAATACCCAACCCTAACACCAGGTTTTTGATAAAAGCCAAACACAAAGTGTGTAGCTTACTGAATATGGGTTGGATTGTGTGATGGGTCACTATGCTCGGTGCATAACATGTCACAATCATGAGGCTGCTGTGGATGCCCAGACTTTCCTTCCAGCCCATCATCACATCACATCTCTCCCTTGGCCTTTTCTGCTAGAGAAGGGGATTCGGCTCCTGTCCTCTCCCCTCTCCTACCTTCCTCTGAAGGAAAGCCCAGCTCCAGCATGAGTTGCCTTCTATTCCACAGCTGACTGGCAAAGTATGTTTGTTTTTTTTAACATCTTTATTGGAGTATAATTGCTTTACAATGGTGTGTTAGTTTCTGCTTTATAACAAAGTGAATCAGTTATACATATACATATATCCCCATATCTCTTCACTCTTGTGTCTTCCTCCCTTCCACCCTCCCTATTCCACCCCTCTAGGTGGTCACAAAGCTGATCTCCCTGTGCTATGCAGCTGCTTCCCACTAGCTATCTATTTTATGTTTGGTAGTGTATATATGTCCATACCACTCTCTCACTTTGTCCCAGCTTACCCTTCCCCCTCCCCGTGTCCTCAAGTCCACTCTCTAGTAGATCTGCGTCTTATTTCCATCTTGCCCCTAGGTTCTTTATGACTTTTTTTTTTTTTAGGTTCCATATGTATGTATTAGCATACAGTGTTTGTTTTTCTCTTTCTGACTTACTTCACTCTGTATGACATATTCTTTAAAAGTTTACCTCCAGCCTCTTCCTTTTATAGAGAAGGCCTCTCTCCTCTAAGAGATGTGAATGCACCCTTCTCTTCTCCTCTGCCTTTCGGTGAATCTGTAATTGTGTTTAAAGAATGTCTTCCTGGCTCCCAAGTCACCTGAATGGATGAAATGTTTTCTCTCTCTACATGGGACACATCTCCCAACCCAGGCAGATTGTTCCCTTGGCCTCTACTCCCTTCCCCTGTGTCAGCGTCTATCTCCAGTGGTTCTTGCCTAGGAAGCTTCATAAGCATCCAGAACAGAAGCCACATCTTTAGCCTGAGTTGTTTGCCTTACTTCCTCCCCTCTTCAGACAAAGACTCATCCCTGTATATATACACCATCTCTTTCAGCAGCCTATTCCAGGGGTCCTATATTCTAACAGGGGATCTTTTACTAAGATGGTTTTCTTCCATGTGCTAAAATCGCTCCTCCCTGCAGCCCATCTCTCAGTTCCCAACAATTTTTATTTTTATTTTTTCTTATTTATTTATGTTTTGGCTGCGCCACTCAGCATACAGGATCTTAGTTCCCCAACCAGCGATGGAACCCATGCCTCTTGCAGTGGAGGCATGGAGTCTTAACCACTGGACTGCCCGGGAAGTTCCCCGACAATTTTTATACATCAATGAAAATGCAAAGTCAGGGTTGTCCTTATGAGTGCACTGTCTCTCAACAGCCCCACTATTATTTCAACCCTCCTCTTTTCTACTTAATTTTAGGAACTCCTTTATGTTTTCCGAATCCACCCTCAAATTCAACTTGGAACCCCAAGGTGCTAAGGCCTGGGTGGATGGATGCAGCTGCTCTGTTTGTGCTAATCGTTAGCCAGTTGTACTACCTGGGAGCTAGACTACTGGCATAGTCACTGGCAAGACCCCTGGGTATCTTTTGAGGAACTTCCCTGCCAGGGGTGGATGACCTGCTCACTCCCATTCCCTGAGACTCTGCTGTCTGTCGTTAGACTCAGACAGCATAACCGTACCGACATCCGGGTCAGCTCCCTCAATCTGAACTGTGCCTTTAGTCCTTCAGTTGCAGGACCATCCCGCTATTCCAGCTTTGTTTCCTTAGGAGACCTGCCTCTCCATTTCTTGTCTCTAATTCAACTAGCAGTGAGAAATTGAAGGACCTTATGGAATTTCCTGGAGCCTGCAGTTCTCTTCATTGTGTATAGCTGCTGCAGCAACTTGCACTAACTGGACATAATTGTTGACACTGCGCTCCACGGCACCTCTGCAAAAGTCCCTCAGTCTTGACATATATGTTAAGGTACTTTCAGTGATGTGTGTTCACAAACTTCACATATAAATCTCATCATCTACCTGCATTCTTGAGTAACTTTTTGACTGATGTCAGGCATTCTGCTGTAGAAAAGGAGACATTTTTTGTTTATCCATACTTTTGAAAGTATATATAGTTCTTAGCGCCAGACTCTACACACTTTCTATTAATCTCTGCTGCATCTATACCTCAGAGTTTTTACACCCCACTAACATTTCAATGGTGTGTTCCAACCACAATTCAAAACCTTTCTCTAAAGGTCCTGGTATTGGACTCCTTCCCTTCCCCTCCCCACCCCCACCCAAGTCTCTAGACCCTGCATAGTATAAGCTCCCTAACAAGAGCTGGAACAATGGCCCTGATAGAGTTTTCAATAGCAGTCCAGTCACAGATAATAAAGCTGATTGGGTCTCTTAATTAGCCCATGTATGTGTGCCATACACCCAATGTCTTCTTCCTTGATGCTTTCCAGTTTTCTGGAAAATGATGCCAAGGTTGGTTTAAACACAAATGTACAGCTGGGTACTTCATGAAGGAGTTTCTTTGATGTATTCTAATAAGCTCACAAAGCACTGGGCATGTGAGACTCTCCAGGTGAAATATTCACTATTCAATCATACATTGTTCCAAAGACTTTTCCACAGCATTCCTCTGACTTTCAGTTTCTTTACCAAAGACCAGCACTGCTCCTAGTAAATCAATCTCTACTGCCTGCACCATTAGCCATGGGGAGCGGGCACTACAGGCTCTATTAAGAGTGACATTTTAATCTGATAGGCTTTGAGATGACCTCCATAGATAAAGTATCTCAGAAAATTCTCCAAGGCCCAGGTGTCAGATATACCCCTTAAGGGTTCAGTTATCTATTTCCTCCTCAAACCACCCTTATTTAAAACAGCTAGTCCTTCAGTTTCCAGAGAATATCCAATCACATCACACTTATTGAAATCCCTTTTGCTTTAGCCCTACTCAAGTTTTGTGGAGACATGCCATTGATCTTCATTTTATTCCTTAGCTCAATTCACTAAGCCTCTTCCTTAACCTTAATTTTACCCACATGCAGATGCTGAGCAGGCAGTTTGCTACATGTGCCTAAAATTTGGGGAAGCCATTTGAACCTGAGATATACATTTGGAGTTCTGAGAGTTTCTAGTGTAGAGAAAATTTTGAAACCTGAGCTCTGGAGCATTCCAAAGTTTAGAGGTTAGGGAGGTGAGGAGGAACCAACAAAAGCAACAAGGAAAGAACAGTCAGTAAGAAGAAACCAGGAGCATGTTAAAGCCAAGGAAAGAGAATGTGTAAAGGATACTGTGCTAAATGTTGCCAATAGCCCAAACAAGGTGAAGAATGAGAATGAACATTTGTGTTTGATGGTAGAATAGTATGTCACTGGTTATCTTGACAAGAATAACTTTAATAGAGAGGAACGAAGGCCTGGTAGAGGTAAGTTCAAGAGAGAACAGGAAGAGAGAAGCTGGAGGCTGTGAGTATAGAGGAAACTTTTGAAGAGTTTTGCTGCAAAGAGGAGCAGAGATAGAGGGGATAAAAGCCAGCAGAGTAAGTAGGATCAATATAAGGTATTTTTTAAAGTTGAGGAAAAATAACATGATTTGTATGCTTATGGGGAGAAAATAAGAAGATACAGGGAAAAGAGGCAAGATTTTCTAAAATATTGATCTTCAGAAGGCAAGAGGGCATGGGTAAGTGCACCAGTGAAAAAGCTGACCTTTGCCAGGAGCAGAGAAGCTTCACTCACAGTAATAAAAACAAGAGGCCCAGTATATAGGCTGAGATGACCATATGAGTAAATTTGGTGTTGGGTTCCAGTGATAATTCTCTTCTGATGACTTCTTTATTCTCAGTAAAATAGGAAGCAAAAGCAAGATCATAAGCTGAGAGTGAGTGTGGGTATAGGAGATTAGACATTTAAGAAGAAAAGTGAAGTTATGAAATAATTATCTAAGAGAGTAGAAGGGTTAATGGACTAGGAATATATACATATATATATATATATATATATATATAGTCTGATGGCCAGACAATTCGAAGGGCTCACTTGAGATTAGTAATCATGAATTTAACGTGAGATAACTATGGAGTCATCTAGCTTTTTTCAGGTGTGTAGATTCAGCCATAAATTAAGGGGAGAATTCAATTTAATTAGGTTTGTACTTTGACAAAAAAGGGCGTAAAAAAATAGAAAGGAACCAAAAAGTTAGATCCATATGCAATAGAGTGACAATAATGATTGATGAGGAAATTTAAGCAGACTAAAGAAAGGAGTAAAGATGTAAGGCAGGTAAGAGAAAGGATGAAGTGGTAGAATCAGTGGATTAAAGACCCTGGCGAGCATTATGGTTTCTGGATTTCGGATACAAAAAGAAATGAGCCAGACCAAAAAAAAAAAAAAAAAAAAAGAAAGAAAGAAAAAAAATGTCTATTGTAAAAGAAGAGAAAGAATGATATTTGAAATTGAGATTAAGAAGAGTGTGTAGGTTTTGGTAATAACAAGGTCTAAATTATAACACTGGGAAAGATGAGCAAGAAAGAGTATAGGACAAGGTCACTGAAGATAGGAAGATCAAGGAGCTAAGTAAGTAGCCACATCATTAAAGGATCATTTATATAGAGATTGAAATTACGAAGAATTATGAATCTTGTAGGAGAAGTTTGCCAGGAGCAAAATCCTTCAAGACATCAGAAAAATGACTTAAGCATGTACAGGAAAACCATTCTTTCTCTCTGGCATCTGCTAACATATATGGACAATTTTCTCATCATTTTAGATATAATGACAAAAGGCAACAAGTAAACTCATTCAGAGCAGGATGAATTGAATATTGTTATTGTTGGCTGCCTATCCAGCATGTGTTTATCCCATTCTCCTTCCTTTGTGAACTCTGATTTTGTTCTGATATCCACACCTTCTTACTGAAATTATGTGCCAAAAGGACTATTGACATTAGCTCTCATCCTCAGATGATGCCTGATTATATTAAGGATAATTGCATCATCCTTAGCAGTGATTGGTTAAGGAGTGACATGTGACCTGATTTGTACCAATGAAATACAAAGGTTTCTCCAGAGCCTCTAAGTTCCTCCTAGAATTTTTTTTCCCCTGGAAGAACTTTCAGAAACAACAATATCTTTCATCTTCCAGCTGTTATCATGTATGGATGTGAAGCCTGTACTCCCTTTGCTATCATTCTGAGAATAAAGCAAAACAAGAAGGAAGAAGTCAAATAACCACAGATTGATTGTGTTTACCCTGAACCAATCCTACCTCAGGACTTCCATTTATATGAGTCAATACACTTCCTTATTGCTTAAGGATGAGCCCTTTTGATGAGAGTTTTCTTTCACTTGGGTAAAATAGGATGCTCAATTTATGCAAAGAAGATACAAAATGTTGGTGATTTTTTTTTATTAAAGATATAGAAATTTAAATGGAAGCATTGAAAAATCACACCTTTATGGAGTAAGACAGATTTTTCATGGATATATAATTACTGGTCATCATCATTCTCCAGACGACCCGCAGGTGTCATATGTACCTTATTTTAGGGAAGTAAAGAGACTTTTTAAATATAAATTGAGAACATTTTATTGCCAAAGATATGAAAGAATAATAATAAAAATAAACATTTTGGACTGCCTATAATGGGAATAGATTGATTGGGGGCATGAGGGTAATTGGAGGTTGGTACTGATGATCAAAAAGGTGTCAGAGAATATGAAGCAGTTTCAAGCATACATAATAATCTCACACCAAAGAAAGTAGTTCCAATAACAAGAAAAATTATTACTATGATATTTAAATGACTAAAACTTGTTCCTTTAAAAAAATTTAAAAATCAGTTGAAAATAGACTTTTGGCCATGTAGTTCTCAAAGTATTAAGAAAAACTGAAGACACAGTGTCCTAATATAAGATTATGATGGTCACGATTCTGCCACTCTACCTAAGCAACTGTGAAAATAAGGTAGAAAAGCAGTCATATTGAATAGGAAATGAAATATGACAACAATAGAGCTAAAATACACATACTCAATTAAGATGTATATAAAGGGGAAATAATGCTTGGGAAATAAAACAGATTTTTTTGTATAACTAAGGAAGCATATAGATTATTGGACTACTGTTATCAGTTATTTTTTGCAAATGCAGTGAGATTAATCATCTCTACATATTGCCATGAGATTGGCAATGTCCCTTCCTACAGATGTCAGATATGCCAGTCAATTATTAACAGATAAAGTTTATTGCAGAAGTTTTAGGTAGCATTGCTAGGTTTTGCATCTTTTTCTTTTGTTCTACCACAAGGACAGTGCAAATAATAATCCCCAAAAGGGGCTCATTCTTCAGTCTGGATCCTAGAATGAAGACAACGTGTAGAATAAAGTCAAAGATAACCAAGAGCAGACACATAAATGAGAAATTAGCCTTCTTTACTGAAGCCAAATAGCTTTGTGGTTGGTTGTTATTGCAGCATAACCTTGTACACACTGAATAACACACAGCATTCAAACAACATGTATACATATGGGGTCTAAAGAAGAAATTTTAACTCATTTAAGGAAAATTCATGTAAGGGTCAAATAAGAGGCAAATATATAAAAGACCTGGCATTGCGTACACAATCATAGATTAAAGCACATTGAAGATAAAATTAGATTTATATTAATAGTCAAAAATAAAAGTTTATTTTCTTCTGCCCCCACCTGCTCTTCATCTTCTTGCTCTTCATGCACAGATTCCTTCCAGATGTTTCCAGAAATACCTTTGGGATATATCAAGGCAAATGTAAGATCAGTCTTCTTGGTTATCTTGCAGCACTGCCATTTTCCTCCTTTCTGGCTCAGCTTGCTGCACAGATGTCTTCTGTGCCTGCCAACATGAGAAAGATTATTTCTATAGCTAGTGCACACCAGGGGCACTGTCATATTGCTGTTGATACCTCCTGGAGTTTGCGCTGAGGCTTCTGATGCCAGATAGCCAGGGAGCTGACGTCTGCAAAACAGCATGGTCTATGTCCCTGCTAAAATGTCGACTGTTAACTAAACTTCTATCACCAATTCTGTTGAGTGCTTATGCTATCAGGTTCCACCAATTCTGTTGAGTGCTTATGCTATCAGGTTCCTCAGAAATTTTAGTAAACAACTCATTTACTTTAGCATTTTCTCTCTCTCTCTCTCTCTGTCACTCTCCCTCTCCCTCTTTTGCTTTGATTCATGGTACTGGGTCAGATGACTTTTAATTAATTCCACTTTGTATTCAAAGTGGCCCCTCCTCTCCCTTGCTAGCATATTGCCTTTGAACCTAACTTTGCACTGGGGCAAGATCTTTCCCAGGTGGGTCCACAGTCCCCCATATACCTAGATCCCTACCCTAACAGCCCTCCAGTGGACATGCCCTGACGTTCATTCAGCAGATGTATGTTGAAGGCCCACTTTATATTGGGCTTGATGTTAGGTACTAGAGATGCAATGATGAATGAGAACACACAGTCTTGGTGCAGTAGAAGCTTAAAGTCTGTGACTGAAACTAAGAAGGAAATAGAAAATATTTACAGGACTGACTCCAATGTACCACAGGAGCCTAATGAGGGAAAATAATCGAATATTAGTGATCAGAGAAGACTTTCCTGAAGAAAAGCATGTCTAATCTCCAACTCAAGGCATGAGAGGAATTACACCATCAGGAATAAAAGCAGGAGAAGAAGAGATGGCAGTATTTTCCAAGACCCAGAACTGCAAAAAAAAGTGTGACTAGTTTGAAGAACTGTAAGTCAGACAACATGGATGGCTCCATGAAGAGCATAATTTCTTTGAGGGCAGAAGAGTGTCACTGGATCCTCAATGCCTGGTAGTTATTCTTAAAACACAGTAATTATTCAGTGACAATGCATGATTCCAGATTGTGAGGATCAGAAAGACTAACAAGATACATGGCTGAAAAGGTAACAAGAACATGAGTGTCCTTGTAAGCCTGTGTTTTAGGTCAGAGAACAGTTGATAACAACTGAAAAATTTTAATGAGTGAGGAATGATGTAATTGCATTTGTACTCCATTGCAGTGTTACCATGGTTGAGACGGATGGCTAAGAGTAAAGAAAAGAGTTCTGCTGAGGAGGTCATTGTAGTCATCAGCTAATATGGGTAATAACTAATATTTATTGTATGTTTATTGTGAGCCTAACTCTATTCTAAATGTTTTACTTGCATTATCTCACATAATCTTGTTAAAAATTCAGTGAGGTAGGTAACCTGCTCAAGATCACATCCCTAATAAGTAGGGAAGAAGCAGAACCAGGATTCAAAACCAGTTGGTGTCTTCAGATCCCATACTCTTAATCTCTTTCTTATAGTCTACATCGCAAGGAAAATGACAGTGATTTATTTAAAAAAGAAAAAAAAGGTATGGTATTGGTGTAGAAAACTTTCCTAGAAAGGCAGATATTAAGGAGGGAAAATTAACAAGAGTTGGGAACAGGATTAGATGGCTGCTATGTGGATAAGGAAGATGGACTCAAGGATGATATTCAAGTTTCTAGCTTGTGCAAGGGAGAAAGTACACAGGGAGGATTTTGAGGATGGGGATAAATTGTCATAGGACGTTATATTTGTAAGTGCTTGGGAGAGATCAAATAGAGATGTTGAATAGGTAGCTGTAGCTGTTGGTGTGGATGGCAATTTGGAATGGAGATCTAGAATTCAGTTTTCAAATTAAGATGGTCCTTAGAAGCAAGTAAGGGGCACCCATTCAAAGACTATTTGTACGGAGAGAAAAGGACAAAGCATGGAATCTTGATTATGTGAAAATTAAAGGGACATTGAAAGGGAGAATGTTTCATAAACAAAAAGAGGTAAGAGTTAATAAAAAGATGAGTTAATCCAGGAGAGTGTGAATCAAGTGTCTCAAGACTGAGGGAGAAGAGATACAGACACAAAGACCTGATTGCCCCAAACAGAAGTTGTAGGAAGTCACAAAATGGTGAGAACACTTAAATGGCAATTTTGACAAATTATTGGATGCTCCGTAGGGACTGACAGGAGATTGAGAAATTTCTGGATTCACAGACTTAGAGTGCTCCAGGACCCCGACAGGTTCTCACAGTGAGGTTGCAAGAGAGATTCCCTCAGGGCTCTGGCTGAGGGGGTGGGGTGGGGGAGAAGGAGGGGTGACCATTGTGAAGCTCCTTGGTTCTTCTCCATAGCAAAGGCTTACTCTCCAAGGGAAGAACTTTTCCTGAGTTTAGGAAGTATATTCTTCCCCCTCCAGCCTTCCTGTCTCGCTTAGGGTGGAAAAGCACCTAGTCAACAAGGAAATAGGATGGAATACAAGCTACATCCCTGGAGGAGAGACAGAAGCTCTAGTGAAGTCTATAATCAGGATGGCCTTAACATTCCCCTCAGCTTGATCAAACGTTAGACAGGCTTCTTCCTGACTCCAGGCCTCTGACTTCCCGTTTCTTATAGCATTTACTTTACAAAATGTGTAATTATAAATTCTTTCCCTGTTTCTTTAAGATATAAGTCTTTTTGCAAGTCTTTTGCCAGTACTTTCTCAAGGACCTGGGAACAATCCCTTTGAAATATAATCATCAAGGAAGATAGTGCCCTGATATCCCAGTTTCTCTGGGAAGGTAGGCGCCTAACTTTGGTGCTCCAAGCTATACAACTACTGCCTGTCATGGAGATAGGAGAAAGTTTAGGATAGGAGCAAGCACAAGCCAATCAAAAATCAGATGGCCATGGGGCTTCCCTGGTGGCGCAGTGGTTGCGCATCCGCCTGCCGAAGCAGGGGAACCGGGTTCGCGCCCCGGTCTGGGAGGATCCCACATGCCGCGGAGCGGCTGGGCCCGTGAGCCATGGCCGCTGAGCCTGCGCGTCCGGAGCCTGTGCTCCGCAACGGGAGAGGCCACAAGAGAGGGAGGCCCGCATACCACAAAAAAAAAAAAAAAAAAAAAAAAATCAGATGGCCTAAGATCCATCCACACAAGCTCTTTAAAAACTTTCCCTTCTTTTGTTAGAGTGAAACTGAGTATCCAGAGTTGACCTGTGCTTTCTCCCCTATTACTGGATTAATGGCAATGGTATCAGAATAAAATAAATTTCTGTTTGGAAACAAAAGGCAGGAATAGCTAACAGTGTCAAATACTATAGAGATGTCAGCTAAAATAGTCTGAATCTTTCCAGTGGACTTTAACACCAAGGAGGTAACTTAGGACTGTGAAACGAAAATTTTTGGATAGAATCCTCCTGATAGTGAGAAATTTCCAACCTATACTGGACACTCAAGAAAGTTTGACTTTTAAAAATAATGCAAGGAAAGAATAAGAAATGTCCAGTTTAAAAATCAGAGAGGTTGGGGCTTCCCTGGTGGCGCAGTGGTTGCGCGTCCTCCTGCCGATGCAGGGGAACCGGGTTCGCGCCCCGGTCTGGGAAGATCCCACATGCCGCAGAGCAGCTGGGCCCGTGAGCCATGGCCGCTGGGCCTGCGCGTCCGGAGCCTGTGCTCCGCAACGGGAGAGGCCACAGCAGAGGGAGGCCCACATACCACAAAAAAAAAAAAAAAAAAAAAAAAATCAGAGAGATTGTACTTAAATGACTTTTCTGTTTCAAGCAGCAAAAATCAACTTCAGCTATCTGAAAAACAAAATGGGAACTTTGAAAAAAGCCCGAAGTGTCTCAATGTGATCCAGAAATGCTGTAAGACCTCTAGAAGGGCGTGGTAGGTAGCCTGCAAATGGGCCCCCTATGATGCCTGCCTGTCAGTATTCACGCACTTTTAAATCTTCTCCTCTCAAGTGTAGGCTGTACCTAGTGACTCACTTCTAATGAATAAAATATGACGGAAGTGATACAATGTCATTCCCAATATTAGATTACAGAAGTACGTGACTTTTATCTTGATCACTCTCTCTCCCAGCTTTTACTCTGAGGGATAGAAGTAACTAAGTTTGGTGTGTGGAGGGTTAGATAATTTGTCTCTTTAGTTTCACATATCTAAAGATAAAAGGAACTGTACCCAAGGAGCTATACTTAAGAAACTATATCTGAGGATCTTCATTTGTACCTGAAGCTGATTTATATAAAGTGCTTCTGGGCTTTGAGCTGATGTTGTAATAAGATGAGACTCTGGAGGACCTTAGGAGAGACCAAGTGTCTTTTGAATATGGTAGGGACATGAATCATTGGAAGCTCGAGGGTAGACTGTGGTAGGCAGCCACTAAAATAACCCTCACATCCTTTTATTCATACCCTTGGATAATCTCCCTCTTCACAAATGTGAACTGGTGCTAGTACCCTTTTCTAATGATTAAAATTCAGCAAAAGTGATGGGATATGAATTTCAAGGTTAGATAATGAAAAGACCATGACTTTTGCCTGGTTTGCCCTCCCTCTCTTTCACTCTCCCTCCAAGCCCTAACTCTGGAAAAGCAGCTTCAGAGAAAGCAAGTGACCCTATGGGGAGGTTCATGTGGCAAGGAAAGGACCGGCTAACATTCAGAGAGGACCTTAGGTCTGTGAATGGCCAGATGAGTGACTGTGGAAGTGGATGTTCTCCCAGTCCAGGCTTGAGATGACTATAACCACAGACAATACCTGGATTGTAGCTTTTTGACTGACCCTAAGAGGCACCCAGTTGAGTCTTATTTGGATTCAGAATCCCCCCAAAAATGTAAGATAACAAATGTTTCATTTATCATTGGGGTAATTTGTTACACTACAATAGGTAACTAATATGAAGAAATAATAACCAGGGAGCATAACGCTACCCAAACATCCTCTCCATCTCTCTTCTCTGCTTTTCTGTACTTCTCTCACTGAGAGCATCATGGTAGAAAACACGGATTCTCTTAGGGCCCAAATTCCTGGGGAACTAACTGACCACACTTCAGTCCGTTGTTCCTGGGAATATCAACTATGGTCAAAGGGGCAAGACCATGCTGTTCAGCCACCACAGCCAACATTGCTCGTGCATGAGGGGTAGACCAGTTAAGTGAGGTCCTGAAAAGCTAATCACATACAACTTGAGCATAGATGTTAAAAGAGGCTCTATTTTGAGTTTCTTAAAGGCGTGTTTTTCAATTGACATGACCATCATCTCCAAATATACATTATGTTGAACTTTTTTATATTTCCCCACTCTGGCAATTTCTATCATGAATTTTAAGTCATGTTGGATCATTTAACTATGTAGTTTTTGTTAAATGCTTTTTACATGCCTGGGAAAACTCTTTCTTGAAGTCAGAAATTATTGTCACTTTCTAAAATATTTAATACAAAGCAATACCAACCACTCCTGATCTGAGTTTCAGAGCCAAATATTCCTTAGGTAGTTTAGGTGAAAATAAGGGTAAAATTAAGGAGGGAGATGTGGCCTCCACCCAAGAGGTAAGAGATTTGAAACCATCACTTTGAATAACTCAAGGTAATAATCAGGAAGCTAACATACCTATTAAACCATTTATTTGTAATTATTTTAAAACATAAAAAAAATGAAAATGTTGCTAGGTAATTAAATCAAAATGCACATAGGTTTAAAAAGATAAAAATTGCCCAACAGGCTAATTTTAAACTTGGTCCTGTTAAAGTATTAAACAATCCAGGGTACTAAATATAACCAAAATAACTGATAGCATAAAAATATGAGGGAAGGCAGAAAAGGGAAAGATTTGATTGAGGTATAACCTTGGTTCTAAAAGATTTGTGATGTGGTACAAAAAATGCAGGTACAGTAAAACTAAAAATGTGTGGCTAAAGGAAAAAAATAAAAGGCGATTTTAAAGGTCAAAGGGAGAATAAGAAAAATCAAAATGTTAAAAATAATTTTTTAAACTTTAAACTGGAATTTCTTCATTCACTCATGTGTCACACATTTAGTCATTCACTCATCAGGTATATATTAAGGCCTATTTTATGCCAGACCTTCTGATAAATTCTGAGAAAGACAGATGCTATATTTGCCCTCTTGGGAGCACTGTGGGAAAAAAAATTTTTTTTTTCTTAAAACTGTTATCTAGATTCTGAAAATATGCCAAGCCAGAGTGAAAGAAGGAAAATGAAATTCTAGGCAATACGTTTTGTAAATGTTGAAACACGTCTGGAAATCAAGAGTACTTTTCTCTTGCTATATCATTGATAGCAAGATTTTTTAGCACAGAGTAGATTAGGAAGTGTGAATACCATCACTATTATTGAGTTATTTTTAGGAATTTAGTAGGCAGAAAATGCTGCAGCTTATACTTAGATACCTTGGGGATGCTTTAGTGTTTGATAACCTAATTGAGCTGACTGAGTCCTATTTAAAGAGAGCAGACAAAGCACAATATGCAACTTCCCATTCACAGACAGATTTTTAACCCACTCTCTACTTAAAAGATTTCCTATTTGTTTTTAACATAAGAAGCACAAACACACACACACAGAAAATTTAAAAGATCGAAGTGGTTAGCTTTTTGTGTAATAAGTTATGCTATTCTGCTTCCTTCCTATTTGGGATCCAGTTTTGAAGACTTTCAAAGGCTCATAAGAACAAAGAAGGTGTACATTTTCTTTGCATGAACCAAGCAAGCAACTGAAAAGCAAAAATGTAAGCCATGTCCTCCCAGAGTCACTAACACTAAATCTAAGCGGAGGTTATTAGTGTTAGATGCTCGTGCCACTCACTTATTTATATATTCTGTAAATAGTTATCGCTGACTTAATATATGTTAGACGTTAAAGATGTGGCCACATGGTGATGTCAAGACAAAGCCTTTGTCTTTACACAGTTTACAGTCTAACAGAAGAAACGGACACGTGTATGCCTGTGCGCACACACACACACACGTGCACACAAACTAACATATGGTTCAGTTGGTGCTAACTGCTTTGAAGACAAATAAAACAAGATAAAGGGATAGATAGTAACAGAGGGCAGAGTAAGGTGGCTATAATAGAGACGTTATAATGGAAGATCTCTCCGAGGAGATGGTCTTTGAAGAGAATCTTCTTAAGATGAGGGGAAAACTATGCAAACATTAGGGGAAAGAAAATTCTAGGAAGAGAGAGCTGCTTGTGCACAGACTGTAACAAAAACAGTCTTGGCATAATCCTAGAATTGTAAGAAAGACAGAGGTGTATAAGAAAGGGAGAAAGAAGGTCAGAGAAGGAACATATAACACAATATACACAGGTATAGCACAGTTAATACAAAATTTTGTGGCTATTGAGGGGGCTTTAGATTTTATTGTTAGCACAATAAAAAGCCATTGAGCATGACATGGTCATCTGCATTACTGTCTCATGGCAGCTTTTCCAGTTCAACTTTCCCGAAACTGAACTCATTATCTTTCCCATCCTTTTCCCCCAAAGTGTTTATTCCTCCTAATCCCTCTATGACATTTCAAAATCAAGATTCTGTCCTTCCTGCACAGATGAAATATTATGATCACTACTGATTCCTTTTTCTTCTCTACCTTCCTCATAATGTGTAAAGAAAGCTAAACTAGACACCTGAGCACCTGAATTCTAGTCCTTGCTTTGAACCTACTCTTTGAATGGCATTTAGCAGGTCACCCAACCTCTTTGAGCCTCTTTTCTCAGTTTAAGACAAAAATACTAGATGGCTGTCAGAATTATTATTTACGATGTGCTTGTTATATGCCAGGTTCCTCACGAACAACTGATTTATCGATAAACTGAGGAACAGATGGTAAATTAATTTGCTCAAAGTTAGGCATCTAGTAAGAGGTAGATTGGGAATTTGAGGCAATCTTCTCACGGCGGAGGTGAGGCATTTAATAAGTATGCAATACTGCCTTTAAAATAAAGTTGTGTATGAGCGTATGCTCTGAAATAAAAATCAAAGTATTACCTTCTTCATCCACTGTTGGACATATTTTATA
The DNA here is from genome assembly GCF_002837175.3 of Physeter macrocephalus. NCBI lineage: Eukaryota > Metazoa > Chordata > Mammalia > Artiodactyla > Physeteridae > Physeter > Physeter macrocephalus. The sequence goes on along the minus strand of NC_041219.1, from coordinate 8,778,857 downwards.
GTTCTAACTTCATTCAGGACTTATCCTAACACTTATTCTGATTCATGCTCTGTCTTGAGGATAAAGATATGGAAGATCCCACTCTTACCATGAAGTAATGTCAAATTTATATAGATCTCTAGAGTATCCTGCAGGAGCTTTATTTCAGTTAGGGATAGAGTAGAGCAGGCAGGTTGCATATGTAAATGGACATGTAAGTAAGTCTTGAAGGACCACGTTTTTTATGCTGAAGTTCAGCTGCCACACTGGTTCAAGGGCTCATTGCCACAAAGAGCCTTAAAGCTGGGAAGCTGGGAGGAACCTTAAGAATTAACAATTTCAGGCCAGTTAGCATCCACTAGTTGGAACCACGTGCATGTGCTGAATGTTTGTGCTCTCCTCTTTTATATTTTCAACACTATTAATTTCCTCTCATTCTGGATTATTTTTTTCAACCTCTCTGCACCTTCCTTAATCAGTTTGTAATTCATTTAGCAGTTTACTATGCCTAATTGTATTATAAATGATTTAACGTCTTTTTATTTGCCCTTTTAGGTTTTACCTTAGTCCTCTTAACTCTTTTTTTTTTCACCTTATCCAAACTTTCATTTCTTCTTTCACTCAGTCCATTGAGAGTGTGAGCCTCTTCTTATCTGTCTTGACTGTCCCACCTCAAATTGCACTGTCACTCTCTCCTCTTCTGTTTTATTTTTTCTTTTTAGCATTTATTTCTGCCCAACCTACTCTATTCTTATTTATTACCTAACTTCCCTGTTTGAATTCATAAGGATTCTTTGTTTTTTTTCACTGCTCTCATCCTAGTCATCGCTGCATGCCTGTCACAAATGAGGTCCTCAGTACATATTTGCTGAATTGAATGAATCTAATTAAAGAAAAAAATTCCAGAGGTACATGTTCTTCTAACATTAGCTATATGTTTTTATTTTGCTGGCTATGTTGCTTTCCTTCTTTGTGTTGCAATGTTTTTTAAGAGACTCAGTATTGGGGTTTTGTTTGCATAGCTCCAAATGTGGACAAATTCATAAGCATCTGCAATTAACTCAAAATAGAGTAGATATATTCCACTTTCTTAGATGCCTTGTTCTGCCCTGAGCATCACTTTTTTCTCTTCCCCTTCAACCTTGAGTTGGACTTCTGGCCCTTTAGGTTTTACCTATTCAGTAACCTGAAGGAGGAGGAGAGGAAGCTAAGACCACTGGCAGCCACAGTGATGGAATTTTATATCTGCATTTTTTTCCCTCTATATTTCTTAAAATTCTAACTAAGAGTTATGCTTTGTCTATTGTGTTGGGAGCAGATGCTGCCCAACTAAATTACCTTATCAATCTGATTCCTGTCTTGGGACAAACTGAACACTGCACTGATAAGTTCATTTTGAAAGATGTGGATTCTTTGAATCTGATATGGATACATATTTTTGTCCTGGCGGTTTGTTGCTGTTGGTCTTTAGTTGTAAAAATACCTTCAGAAAATTCTTTTTCGCTCTTCTGCCTTGTGCTCTTATAGTGGGGTTCAGTGGTGGCCTCCAAAAAGATATGTCTATGAACCTTGGAAAAGGGGTCTTTGCAGATGTAACTAAGTTAGGGAATCTCAAGATGAGATCATCCTGGATTATCTGGGTGGGCCCCAAATTCAATGACAGACATCCTAAGAGACACAGAGGAGAGACACACAGAAAGGGGGAGCAAAAGGCCATGCGAAGATGGAGGCAAGGATTGGAGTTAAACAGCTACATCCAAAGATACTTAGAGCCACCAGAAGCTAGAAAAGACAAAGAAGGATTCTCCCCTAGAGCCTTCCGAGAGAGTGCAGCCCTGCCTGCCAATACCTTGATTTTAGACTTCTGGCTTCCAGAACTGCAACAGAATAATTTTTTATTTGTTTTAAGCCATCCAGTTTGTGATAATTTGTTATGGAAGCCCTAGAAAACAAGTACAGCCCTTTATACTACATATTGCCCTTCCAGGTAAAGGGGTATTTTCTCCTTTATTTGAATGAATGCTTCATTAGAGAGTGAAGGCAGAAAGAAAAGGAACCAATGGAAATCTCTGGTTCCATGCAGCCTCTTGAAGCGCCTCCACTGAACTGTCAGCATGACGTTCGTATGCCCTCGGGAAAGCAGTTTTGGAGCAGACTCTTCCCTCCTTTCTCTTGCCTGTACCTATGCCCCACAATCACTTAATCCTACATTTGCTCAAACAGGAAAGCACTTTTTTGAAAAGTGCATTTTACATGTTTTCCAAAGAGGTCGTGGTGTTTGTGGAAGGGTCCATGATATTGCCTGGATTCTACCTTCATTTTGTTGCGAACTGTAGTGTTGTCCAAACAGTACTGTTGTCCAAACACTATTAAGTGAAAGAAAACAAAGATTCTCTAATTTTGAGGTTAAGGAATTTCCCCTGGCTTTAAAATCTTCAGTTGTATTTTAGAAAGGGAAAGATTGATGAACCTGCACTTATAGCCCTATCTTTTTGCAGTACTTTTTTTACTCTCATGATCTAAGAAGATAGTTGATATATGGCTACTTGCTCTCCCCATTGTCAGTTTTGATCAGCATTTATATGTGTGTATGTGTATGTGTCATTAAACATAAACATAAGTACCATAAACATAAATTATTGATCTTATAAAATACCTGTGCAGCCAACAGAATAATTCTAATAGCATACATTTTAATGGTTCACTGATGACTAGGTGTGCTTATAACCAGAGTTCCTTCCTGCCTGCCACATGTCCATAGTGGATTTCTCATACTATTCTACATTCCACAGAATTGGTATTTTTATAGAATGTTGGGAGTGATATCACTGGCTGCATATTGTACCCACTTCACATGCTAACTCTTGATTTCTTCTAAAATACATATTCCACTGAACCATAGATTACTATCCCTCTCAGAGGAGAGATACCAAAAAAATACAACATGACTAAAAACATGTGATCTTGCCAAAATAGTTCTTTCACATCTAAAATGCTGTATTTCCAAAATATATTCAGTACCATACAGCATGAATTCTCTAAAACAATGCAAATGGATGGAAATGCTACAGAGGAAGTTTTTCCAAAAGGTCCCCCTGGAACTTGAGATAAAGCCTAGTCTGTTCCGATTTAACCTCCTCATTAATGACCTGGAAAAGGGTGGGAGTCAACAGCACAGTGATTAAATTCACAGATGTTTCTTAATTGAAAAGGACACAGACTCTGAGGGAAAACACTGGAGTATGAGAAAAAACATACATCTAGGCTGGAAAATAATCTAAAAACCAGAGTTCATTGGTTGAAGATACTTGAGATGGTGTTCATAGTTCCATGACTCTCAGGCTGAAGATGAGAGTAGAGTATATGCCAATACTATGATCCATTTTAGGTGGCCAGTGATCCAGCTTAGAAGAAAGAGACACATAAAAGGATATTATATAGGACAGCGATGCAAGTAGCCCCTTGAGGTGTTGTTAATCTCAAGTTAGTATAAATACAGAGGCATCAATTTTAAAATGTAGCAAGAAGAGATAGCTGGAAGAAATAACGATTTGTGAAAATAAGAATTTATGTATGGTTTCACAATTAAGTCGAATTTGCAAGAGTCGGATCACACAAACTTCAAAATGCTCTCATTATATAAATGAGGAATATGATACCAAGAAAGTTTAAGGCACTAGCCCAGATTCCTAAGGCAACTATTTAACAGAACCTGAGCTGAAGTTTAAGTCTATTGACTACTGATTTCTCTACTGGATCCCTGCACCATTGCCAGGTCTGACTTGAATATCAGCATCAGGGTTGTGAAAATATCCTGGCTCTAATATAGGGGGTTCCCTGGTAAAAAAGCTTTAGAAGAAAGTTAAAATTCCATACCAGTGTCCTGGAGGAATAAAAGAAGCAGAGAGAGCATCAGTGCAGGATAAAGGCAAGAATGGATGTTTGTGGTGTCATTTCTTCTCTGCAGACCATTTAGTGATAGGTTCCAAACTGACTTGTGAAAAGTTGGCAAAGAGCACCATACCAGGAGCTGGAAGAATTTTGTTTGAAACCTTGAACATTTATTTCGGTATTGTGATTTTCAGCTTCAAAATTTGCAAATTAAATCTCAATAAAATTAATTAGTCAATTAATTAATACCTGTACTAGCCACTTCACAAGGCTGCGGTAACAGTCAATTTTTTTTTTAATTATAGGAAGGATTTTGTAAAAGGGAAAACTCATATAAATTAAGATATAATTTGCCTGAATCCTGACTTAATGACATGCTCTAACTTCCTAAGCAGAGTCCATTCGACTGAGGCCATGCAGCTGCAGTGATTTGCTGGAAAGTCCATCCAGTAAAGAAACAGATATTCAGGGCATGTAAACTAAAACAAGGCTGAAGGGAGGGCTTCATGGGAGTGAAAGGTTCCTGCATCTAACATCACCCAAAAGACAGTAGGTTGATACTCAGTATGTGTATATTCTGTAAGAATACTAAAGGTTTCTATATTCATTGATTAATAAGAATGCTCAGGAGAAGTCAGCCCAGACTTAGTGTCTAGGATCTAGCAAGATTGTAAAGGACTCAGGTATAATAACGAATGAAATTGGGTCATTTATAGAGACGTGGATGGACCTAAAGAGTGTCATACAGAGTGAAGTAAGTCAGAAAGAGAAAAACAAATATCGTATATTAACGCATATATGTGGAATCTAGAAAAATGGTATAGATGATCTTATTTGCAAAACAGAAATAGAGACACAGACATAGAGAACAAATATATGGACACCAAGGGGGAAAGTGGGAGTGGGAGGAATTGGGAGATTGGGATTGACATAGATACACTATTGAACTATGTATAAAATAGGTAACTAATGAGAACATACTGTATAGCATAGGGAACTCTACTTAATGCACTGTGGTGACCTAAATGGGAAGGAAATCCCAAAAAGAGGGGATATATGTATATGTATAGCTGATTCTTCTTGCTGTACAGTAGAAACTAACACAACATTGCAAAGCAACTATACTCCAATAAAAATTAATTTAAAAAAAAAAGATTGTAGAGGAAATGGCAAAATTTTATAGAGTCAAAAGGACCTTTTTTGTAACCTAGCTTCACTGCTCCTGGGCAGTGTGACTTGGGAAAGTCACCAAACTTTAGTTGTTTCACTTATAAAAGAAATGATAATGTTATTTATGTCAAAAAGTTGTTGAAAGGATTAGAGGAGCCCATGTAAATTCTCCAGTACAGTGCTGTGCCTACCACATAATCATTTTTATGCCTTCCAAAGTAGTGATGAGAAATTTCCTCCAAGATGGAGAAACATTCCACGGATTGCATGTTGGTCAACTTCTGTGAGATTTATTTAAAACCCCAAGATGTGAACAGAGCTGTCAATGTTAATGAAAATAAAGGCAGTAGCCACTGAATGCATCTAGCTGTAACTCCACAAATGATACATGATCATACTGTGGGAAAATTTTGCCCTCACAAGTTGATAATATTTCAGATGATTTCATGAGTCTTTTTCATTTTTAATTTCTCTGACTGTGATTTTTCTAAGTTAAATTATTTAGTTAAGGAACAATTCAAACCTATGTTGAGATAACTAGGGAAAAGATTGTTCAACTAACCTTTTGCTGTGCTATTAGTTCCATTAAAACCAACTTATTAAATATAGGCCGGTCAGGTCCAGCGAACAGTGAAAATTAGAAATAATGTGCCAGGTCTTTTAGGTAGGTTGAGCCATGAAATAATCACAGCCATGATTTTCCCAGAGCTAACCATTCACTTGCACCTTAGCATTTATGAATCATTATGTTACTGTTTTCCTCTTAATGTCTGCTCTGCATCAATGGTCATACTGGATGAAGACTGATGGGGAATTGAGACTTAGCAGGAACTTAGCAATTAAAATGCTCAACTGGTCTTTGTTCTAGCGTTCCCCGATGGATATGGCCCTGTTCATTAATCTGCATGTTGATTACAGCCACTGTGTGCTATCGATCTGTGTTTCCCAGCCTTGTGATTATAGAAGTATTAACTTACCATAGGCATCTATAACAACACACACCTCTGAATTTAATGCTGGCAATTATACAACGAAAAAATTATAGTCACTTTTTGTGCTGACTTAAGGATACCAAAGGAAATTTTCAAAAACTGCCTCCATTAAATTATTTTAATAAGTATTTCACTTTATACCATAGATGTGGTTTTAAAACTGTCCAGATAATAAAAACATATTTCCTCTTTGACTTACTTTATAAATTTCAGGTGAGATTTGTTTTTATATTCAATTATCAGTGACTCCATTCCATTAGTTTGAAATTTCTCTCTTCTGTTCACAACCTTTTCCTCCCTGTCAAGTAGTTAATGATGTGTAAACCAGCACTTAGATGTGCTGAGAGAGAATGTTATTTCAAAGAATGTGATCATAGATCTTTTTATAAAACAGCTTTTTGAAATGTGAACAACTATCCTGAAATTTATGTGTTTATATTAACTTTTTTTTTAACATCTTTATTGCAGTATAATTGCTTTACAGTGTTGTGTTAGTTTCTACTGTATAACAAAGTGAATCAGCTATATGTATACATATATCCCCATATCCCCTCCCTTTTGCGTCTGGCTCCTACCCTCCTTATCTCACCCTTCTTGGTGGTCACAAAGCACCGAGCTAATCACCCTATGCCATGCAGCGGCTTCCCACTAGCAATCTATTTTACATTTGGTAGTGTGTATTTGTCAATGCTACTCTCTCATTTTGTCCCAACTTACCCTTCCGCTTCCCCGTGTCCTCAAGTCCATTCTCTATCTCTGTGTGTTTATTCCTGTCCTGCCCCTAGGTTCATCAGAACCTTTTTTTTTTTTTTTTTTAGATTCCATATATATGTGTTAGCATACGGTATTTGTTTTTCTCTTTCTGACGGATTTCACTCTGTATGACAGTCTCTAGGTCCATCCACCTCACTACTGGTAACTCAATTTCATTTCTTTTTATGGCTGAGTAATATTCCATTGTATATATGTGCCACATCTTCTTTATCCATTCGTCTGTAGATGGACAGTTAGGTTGCTTGCATGTCCTGGCTATTGTAAATAGTGCTGCAATGAACATTGTGGTACATGTCTCTTTTTCAATTATGATTTTCTCAGGGTATAAACCCAGTAGTAGGATTACTGGGTCAAATGGTAGTTCTATATTTAGTTTTTTAAAGAACCTCCATACTGTTCTCCATAGTGGCTGTACCAATTTACATTCCCACCAAGAGTGCAAGAGGGTTCCCTTTTCTCCACACCCTCTCCAGCATTTATTGTTTGTAGGTTTTTTGATGATGGCCATTCTGACTGGTGTGAGGGGATACCTCATAGTAGTTTTGATTTACATTTCTCTAATGGTTAGTGATGTTGAGCAACCTTTCGTGTGTTTGTTGGCAATCTGTATATCTTCTTTGGAGAAATGTCTATTTAGATTTTCTGCCCATTTTTGGATTGGGTTGTTTGTCTTTTTGATTTTGAGCTGCATGAGCTGCTTGTATATTTTGGAGATTAATCCTTGGAAGTTGCTTTGTTTGCAAATATTTTCTCCCACTCTGAGGGTTGTCTTTTCATCTTGTTTATGGTTTCCTGTGCTGTGCAAAAGCATTTAAGTTTCATTAGGTCCCATTTGTTTATTTTTGTTTTTATTTCCAATTCTATAGGAGGTGGGTCAAAAAGGGTCTTGCTGTGATTTATGTCAAAGAGAGCTCTTCCTATTCTATCCTCTAAGAGTTTGATAGTGTCTGGCCTTACATGTAGGTCTTTAATCCATTTTCAGTTTATTTTTGTGTATGGTGTGAAGGAGTGTTCTAATTTCATTCTTTTACATGTAGCTGTCCAGTTTTCCCAGCACCACTTATTGAAGAGGCTGTCTTTTCTCCATTGTATATTCTTGCCTCCTTTATCAAAGATAAGGTGACCATAGGTGCGTGGGTTTATCTCTGGGATTTCTATCCCGTTCCATTGATCTATATTTCTGTTTTTGTCCCAGTACCATACTGTCTTGATTACTGTAGCTTTGTAGTATAATCTGAAGTCAGGAAACCTGATTCCTCCAGCTCCATTTTTCTTACTCAAGATTGCTTTGGCTCTTTGGGGTCTTTTGTATTTCCATACAAATTGTGAAATTTTTTGTTCTAGTTCTGTGAAAAATGCCATTGGTAGATTGATAGGGATTGCATTGAATCTGCAGATTGCTTTGAGTAGTATTGTCATTTTCACAATGTTGATTCTTCCATTCCAAGTACATGGTATATCTCTCCATCTGTTTGTATCATCTTTAATTTCTTTCATCAGTGTCTTATAGTTTTCTGCATACAGGTCTTTTGTCTCCTTAGGTAGGTTTTTTCCTAGGTATTTTGTTCTTTTTGTTGCCATGGTAAATGGGAATGTTTCCTTAATTGCTCGTTCAGATTTTTCATCATTAATATATATGAATGCAAGAGATTTCTGTGCATTACTTTTGTATCCTGCTACTTTACCAAATTCATTGATTAGCTCTAGTAGTTTTCTGGTAGCATCTTTAGGATTCTCTATGTATAGTATCATGTCTTCTGCAAACAGTGACAGCTAACTTCTTTTCCGATTTGGATTCCCTTTATTTCTTTTTCTTCTCTGATTGCTATGGCTAAAACTTGCAAAACTATGTTGAATAATAGTTGTGAGAGTGGGCATCCTTGTCTTGTTCTTGATTTTAGAGGAAATGGTTTCAGTTTTTCACCATTGAGAATGATCTTGGCTGTGGGTTTGTCATATATGGCCTTTATTATGTTGAGGTAAGTTCCCTCTATGCCTACTTTCTGGAGGGTTTTTATCATAAATAGGTGTTAAATTTTGTCAAAAGCTTTTTCTGCATCTATTGAGATGATCATATAGTTTTTATCCTTCAGTTTGTTACTATGGTGTATCACATTGATTGATGTGCATATATTGAA